>NW_027395284.1:2047011-2082146 GCF_027580225.2 Misgurnus anguillicaudatus | reverse complement strand
GTAGTCGCCATATTGGTGGCACTCCGCATTACAACAGAGCACAGGCACTGGAGTATATCCCGAACGTCGTCAAGGAAAATGGCTAATTATTGCCGTGTTTGAGGTTGTACCATTAGGACAGTTTGAGAAAAACATTTGGAATATTATCGACTTCCAAAAGTTATTAAAAACAAGGGAAAGGAATGCAAGAAATTATCAGAGGAGGCGTTGTGGTTGGCAAAGCTCAAGAAAAGGAGTAGTATTGTATTAGAAATATGATTGAAGTACATAAAGTATAAAACAAGTATGCTTCTACTTGTTGTGCCTTATTTAAAGAGTATTTAATAGGTACTTTTAGTGTTTGCACAAAATGTACTTAAACACAACTTAAATTTGCGCTGCAATGCCTTAATGCCAGTGGGCTTAATTGCTCATAACAAATTTTCTATTGTAATGAAAATAATATTTTTAATAGTAAATGGTAAAAACAATTATTGCTTTTATTGTTTTACTGTGTGCTTATTTTACTGTAAAGCACTTTGGTAGACTGGCTATTTTAAATTTGCTATATAAATAAAGCTGACATATTTATATAAATAAATATTATTTATCACATATAGGCTCGGCATGAAAACCAGGTAGTTTACTAGGTAAGGGATAATGTAGAGGCAGCCGGTAGTTATCGGGAAATAAGCCCCGACAGTGTGATCAGGACCCGACGCGAAGCTTATTACACGGCTACTTGTCACATAAGAAAAAAACTGGACATGAATATGAATTTGAAACATTTTATTGGCATATTTGTTTTAAATTAACATTTTTATCCTTCCGCGAAACTTTGCACAGATGCATAAAATAATCGTAATACCTTATTAAGATCCTCTGCTTCATACTTGTCTGTCTCCATTTTTTCTCTTTTAGCCAGTCTTTGAGACGTTTTAATGCCCATTCTGTATTTTTTTGCGTGTTGGCTTCGTAGCTGTCATGCTCTATTTCAGGGGTGTCCAATACGTCGATCGCGATCGACCAGTCGATCGCAAAGGCAATGCCGGTAGATCGCACATAAGTTAACTGTATATGATGCTGCATGAGCATCGGAAAACAGAGGGCGAAATAGGCATTATGAGAGGGGCCAATCACACCAAAAGCGTTTATGGCAGTTGCAGGCGCCATTTTTGAATGATATTCTATGGATAGGGAGTGTTTACGCGCTGTTTAAGCTATGTTTATGCGCGCTGAGCGCCTTGCGGTTTCTGCCGCCGGCCGCAGCACGCGCCTTTGAAGGAACGCTGAGAGCGGAGAAGCGCCCGACGTCATTCGCGTCATTCCATTGTCCAATCGAATGAGGGGAGAGGCGGGCCTTACGTTGTGGTAAGGGAAGTTTACAGTTGCTTTGAAGAACCGGACTCCACTCGCTCACTCTCTCCTGTGTTTCTGCACGTCTCATCCTCAAACAAGGTCAGAGCAAGCACCCTCTTTTTAAAGTTTCTGCTAATATGACAGTTAACAGCAAAAGAGCGCTCACGCTTCAATATTTGATTGACAAGACAGCTGACTCGGTGGTTGCCTAGCAATAGAAAGCTGCATCGCACTGCTCTTTTTTTTAAAGAGAGGCTTCTGATACTGTTGTCTTTTCCTAGTTTGTTTCACTAAACTGCATCTCCGCTATTTTAAGCAGTACTTGACATGTACTTAATGACTTTTTTAACTCCTCAAAAAGAATGAAGTAGCCTAGCCTAATGGGGAAAGCCTTAAATTCAATGTAGAGATATGCAGTATAGTCCTAATACACTTTTAAATTGTCATTAAAAAATGTAACTGTGTTTTTTAGCAGGTAGATCGTGTCGGCTTTATCATTTTAAAAGTAGATCACCACACAAAAAAGTCTGGACACCCCTGCTCTATTTTGTCAAGTTCAGTCTCAGTAAGCTGTCTGTGTCTTGTTGTGGTTGTCCAGTGTTTGTCACAAGATGGCGCCAAACAGTAATCTTTATTGATCTTTATTGGCGCGGAGCGATTTTACTCGTACAAGTAGTACCGGCTATGCGTTATTACTTTGGAGCGGTTATTATTTGAAAAGAACGAACCTGCAAATGTCTCAACTGACCAATCAGAATCAAGCATTCCAGAGAGCCGTGTAATAAATCGGGATATGCAACTGAAGAAAGAATCACCGGGTCGTCACGGATCCAAGAAGAGGGAGCTAACTCGTAAGGATCTGCACCGCCTATAAATTGTCATTTCTCGAAATATCGTGCCTTTTCTTGTGCTCCAAGTCCTTCCCTATATGCCTTTGTATCTTGGATGTGTTTTCTGTTGTTTAGACATGTCTACTTTCACTTAAAGTACCCAAAGCGCACAATAATCCACTGTACTCCGTTCAGTTCTTTACACAGAGTGCCTCCACAATGGCCGCGCATCCGGGTTACCGCCCAGATCGTGACATCGGTGAAATCCCTCTATAGAGCTCGGGAATGTGACGTCGACTACGCAACTGCGACGCAATGCATTGTGGGAGTTTACGCTACGGAAGTAGTTGTGGTTGTGAAGTCCAAAAGACAGCCAAATGGCGAACTCTTGCTGTGTACTTAATTGTCACAACCGCCGTCACGATCGACGTGGGAAGAACATCTCAAATGGAGTAGAGAACAATCACACAAACAGAGTGTGTTAGCTTAAAAGCACTTACTTATGACTTAAACAAACTGTTAAAAACTGTTATGACTTAAGTTTGCACTGACAATTGACAATGTAAAGAAACATGGCTAAAAAGTGCTACAGTTGAGGCAGGTTTTTGATACATACCTTTGTACGAACGACGGTGGTCGTTCACGTGATAAATCTGAAGATCCTGCACCCATCCATTTGTAAACTGCTGGTGGGCTTCGAGAGATTTATGGTTTTTAAATTCTGTGTGCGTGTATGCGCTTACGCCACACACTAGATATGCGAAAAGATCCGAGAACGTTACCTGTGGTAGTTTACTCAGATCGCCAAACCACACTTCATGGCAGTAGGGATCGATGCTGTCGATAGTGATGGGAGAAATGAAGCTTTTCGAAGCTTCGAATCAATTGAACCAATTGCTTCGAAAATTTATTCAGTGTTTCGAAGCAGTTCGAAACACCACACACGCTGGCGACCCCTGATGATCAAAATAGTGTAAAAGCAGATATGTACAAACATTTTACACTTTTTTTAACAAAATAATAGCAAGATAATAGCAAATTAAGACATAGTTAAGTCTATTATGTGTTTTTAGTTTTATTTAGGGCAAACAAATCATTAAAACTAACTACCCTTTTAATTATGCACATTTTTGTCATTAAATCTGTCTATAAACAAAAAGTAGACAAAATGGCACTGTTATTAGTCAGAAGGATACATGTTTTATGAACTTTCATAATAAAACTGACCCGATTTCACCTAAACATATTAGACACTGGTCATGTGATCAACTCCCCCTAGTGGTGAACCATCGGATTTTCGAAACCTTTCGAAACAGTTATGACGTAATGAAGCCTCGTTTGCTAAAATCACGTGACTTGGGCCAGTTTAAAACAAGCTCCGAACCACTGATTTGAAACAAAAGATTCGTAAATGTTTCGAAGCCTCATGAAGCAGTGCTTCGAAAACGACCATCACTAGTCGTAGATAGCATTTATTTTTTCAAGGTATCGTATTCTCTTTATAAGACACCTTCTCCAACTTTTTCTTTCGATCCATAACACTTTAACACTTTCTTTGAATCTCTGTACAATGTAGCGTCTGTTGCTTGTTTGTAGCGTACAATATGGCAGATCCTTCCCACAATGCATTGCTACGCAAGTTGCGATGACGTCGATTCCCGGGCTCTATACGTGACGCGATGTGTCCCACATTTTACATAATTTAAACGATTTTAGATACTTTAACTAATACTAAATGAATTTGCTATGTAGATAATAACATTATCGTTGTTATAATCATAATCACTGAAAGTGGCAACACCATAACTTTTTTGGTTTTTACTGGTAACCATGCAAACATTGTGCAGAGTTAAATATACAGCTTAACTTTGCACTAGTGCCTGGCTGCATAGCTACACAACTACCGGTAATCAAATGCATTCTGCCTTTTGTTTTTAGGAAAACCAGCCTATGAAATGCTGGAGTGTGATCCTGACTGGGTGCCATCATTACATATGGGGCACTCAGAAAAATCAACAGACACTAAGCGGTTTAATCAAAGAAAAAAGAGAAAGAAATCTCTCATGGGGAACAACGGAGCACCTGCACCACTTGATCTAGACGACCAAAGATCAGATATGGTTGAAGCTATACCACAAGATGATGCTTTACAGATGGATGAAGCTGGCCTGAACACTGTCAAACAACAGGAATGTGATTTGTGTAGCTGCAGCAATGCTGAACTTAACCGCTTGTTGGAGGAGAACAGGATGTTGAAAAAAGAGCTCTCTCAACAGAAAATGGATGAGGATTTTTTTAAAGATGACGATGGGAAGGTTGAATACTACACCGGGCTTCCATCTTTTCCGGTTTTGATGGGTGTGCTGGCACATCTTGATCCCTACCTGCCACAGGCCAGCCAAAACCTGTCACCTTTTCAGACACTCGTCTCAACTCTGATGCAGCTAAAGCTGAATCTGCCGGTCCAGCACATTGCATTCCTCTTCTCTGTGGATCGAAAGACAATGACCACCACATTCAAAGATACCATAGATGTAATGTTTATACATCTAAAACCTCTTGTGCACTGGCCCGAGAGATATGTCTTGCTAGCCACTTTACCACATCAGTTCGTAGAGGCCTTTGGCGAACGTGTATCCATTATTGTGGACTGCTTTGAAATGAACATTGAAGGAGCAGTAAGTTTCAAAGCTGGATCACAAACATTTTCCCGCTGTAAACACAAGGACACCCTAAAGTATCTCATTGGCTTTACGCCAATGGGAGCGATCGCTTTCGTTTCCCAAGGATGGGCAGGTTGTGTCAGCGACAAGCACGTGACTGAGAATAGTGGCCTTTTGAACCAATTGTTACCTGGGGACTTGGTTTTGGCAGGTCATGGATTTGACATCAAGGACAGTGCCGGATTGATGTGTGCAGAAGTGAAATCACCTGCAGTGACAGCAGAAAGCAACCAGCTGGATGTAAAATATGTGGAGGGGACACACCATACAGCTTACATCAAGGACCACGTGGAGAAGATTATTGGAACTATACACGCAAAAAGCTCCATACTTAGCAGAACTTTACCAGTGAGCATGGTGCTCCCATGTCCAGATGAGGATTTGTCATTTTTTGACAAGATATTGACTGTGTGCTGTACTGTAACTAACATGTGCCCTAGCGTTGTGATGCCTTGGCTTAAACCATGACATGACATAAAACAATGTAAATATGTGTGAATGGCATATCCTGCGTTATAAGTGTTATTCAAGTTGCCTTCCACCTGTTGCCGTATTAAATCACAAAAAGCACTTCAGCTATTTATGTCTAGAAAAGATCTTTTATTTACATAATAGCTTCATTGCTATGCAAATTTCATACATATGGTAAGATTAAAAAAATGTGTCATCAACAAAGTTCATCCTAGTTAATCTTGAGTTCAGAGTTAATATAGGGCATGTACAATATGTAAATTGGTGGAGTAACCGTCAAGTATTAGAAACATGGATATCAAGGTAGTAAAGTTTAATAAAAAAACTAAAAATTCAAAACATATTGCACAAAGATCACATGGTTTTATGTGCAGAGTACTGATAAAGTGCATCAATAAGAGCACTCCTTTTTGGAATTTTCAATATGAAAGCACCCCTTAATTAAACTAAACGATGTCAAAATGACATAAAAAGTGCAGTTTGGGATGCACCATTTCTTACATGCTATTTTTGCCTACATACTACTCTCTTCACATACTGAATAGTATGAAAGATGCAGGTTTGGCTAAATTTCTTTATGCTGTAGTGCATGCTGGGTACTTGAGTACATGAATGGCATTTCAGTAACCAACACTTAAAATATTGAGTTTCAGCCAACCAAAACTTCAAAGACTTCAAAAACATCTAAATATCCAAGTTCATAGGCAGTTAATTTTAACACAGTTTAAAAAAATTATATTCAAGGCAAAATGTTTCTAGATGTGACTAGGAAATAAAATACACTAGTCAACATTTGAGGTGGATTTAAATAGTAAATCAAAGTTGTCTTAAGACAAGAATGGGTATTGTTGAAAATTTTATGATGGGTTGACTGGTGACCACTTCAAATGTTGATAGTGTATATGTCAAAATGTGTAATATAAGACGACATCTAGGCCTATGCAATGGCTTAAAAAATGTATCTGTTACTGTAAGGGTGCATATAACCCTCTGAGATTAATAAATAAAAGTTAGAAATTGTAATATGCTAAAAAGAATCAACAAAAGCATTAGGGCTGGGTATCGATTCAGATGTTCCAGATCGATTCAATTTCGATTCACAAGCTATCAAATCGATTCGATTCTCGATTCAATTTTCGATTCCGATTCTCGGGTTGGTTTTTATACTCGATTCTTGATTCAATTAATGAATATAGATTTAATACAAATACTATATTAATAAAAAAGAACAGTGAACAGAAGTTTACAAGTGGGTAATTAATAAAAAGAAATTAAATGCCACAACACTAACCTTGTCGTCTTGCTTGCAAAATCTAAAATGCTTCCATACCTCTTACTTTTTATGTGAAGGTGGCATCAACGTCGATGAACCCCCTAAAACTGCCATTTTAAGCACTGAATGAAAGAATGACAGGCTCCTTGGTAACATCGCGCAAGGCAAAAAAGAGCGTGACATCTAGTGAAGAAGACTAGTAATTTGATTAACGTTAATCTTACGTTCAGTGTTTGCAGAAAAAATATGGGGGGGAAAATCGATTCTGGTCTTTGAGAATCGATTCTGTATCGACCACGTAAAAAAAAACGATTTATCGAAAAATCGATCTTTTTGCCCAGCCCTAAAAAGCATACAAGGTTACTCGGTCAGTGACAAAAACGGTTTGGCAAAATGAGAAATTCATTTTTTTTAAACTTGTGTTAAAAGCATGCATCAAGTTTATTTAAATGCACAGAGAATTTAAGAATTTTATGCAATAAAAATTACATTTGCACAATTTTTATGAAAGTTAAGACTGAATGGACCTAAAAATGCCACATGGTGTAACCGCCAATTGCACCAAAGAATGAAAAATATTAAATATTTTATCCACCTTGATGGCATGTGCGTAATCATAAAAAATCATTTAATTAGTTATTTCTAAATGTAAATTTGAATGCATTTTTGTAATATTTGTTTTGACTTATGCTGAAAACATCTCTGTTTTCTAAAAAATCTTTGACAAATGATAAATGTATGTAAAAAATCACATTACACTAAACTATAGATGCTTATATTTTATTCCACATTTTTTTTATAAATATATAATTTAACCTTGGACAACCCACAGGGTTAATTTGGCCGCTGTTAATTGCTGAAGAGAAAAGGGTTCTTGGTTTCTCCAAGGTTAATTTAAAAAATACTAGTTACACCAATTGACACAGACTGGTTTCACCACATCGACATTTTTGCAGTTATCCCCCAAATATTCTTTCAAAATTAAATAAAACTAGACATAGACTTGGTCCTCAATCTGTAAATTTATTTTATAATTTGAACCCTTTTACATTTAATTTATCCATACAGACACAAAATATTTAACGTCACGTCATTGACCCTACTACCATAGAAAATGTTTTATAGTTTTTTCCCTCATTTTATACGGGCACATGTAAGAACGCGTCAACGTCACTGGGTGGCAGTGTTACCCATTTTAAAAAATCCACTGTTTTCAAAATGTATGTCATGTAAAGGTTATGCAGACAAACCACTGTGACAGAATTTTCTTTTTAGCAAATTTTGTAAGCAAACTTGAACCAAAAAAAGAATAAATCTAACATCACAAAGAGGATAAATTTGTTACCAGTCAAAGTGTTAGGTTTTCAATATGTTGCACAGCTTGAAGCAGAAAACAAAAACACGAATCAAGCTTGGTTGGTGTTTTACAAACTATATAAGTTTGTAAAGCACCCACAGCTACATCAGTAATGTTCAAATACCTCTTCATAGGCTCAAGCCAGAAATTCATTAGCTCATGTTACTGGATTACTGATTAACTGTAAAACTGTGTATTAAAGTCATAAACATTGGTATATAAAGATACTATGGATGAAAAACAAATTTAAAAAATTGAATTTGAGGGTCTTTACAATGATCATAAAAACCTAATTCATTAAACATACTTAAAAGAAAATGAAAAGTAATTGTGATGCGTTAATTGTGCCTTAATAAAAATACTTTTTTAAAACAAAGTGCAATCCCTTAAAATCAATGAAGCCTAAATGAATACCACCATTGTGTACATACATTATGTCCGAAAACTCAATATTATTAAAGGAACAAGGAATATCCTGATAGAATATAGCCTATTTAACTGTCAAGAGGTACTTGGTTAGTCCTTTTACAGTTTTGTAAGCAAGAGGAGGTTATTTGTCCACAGACATGACAAAATGTTGATGATGTCAAGCTAAGTGCTTAAGCCCCTTTTATACTGGACTTTATTAATCCTTAGCTAGATACACACAGTAAAATAATTAATCAAACTTATCATAAGAGTATCTGAACAACTATTTATAAACGACAACGACTTGGAACACAAAAATTCTCTTTTGTAAATGCATTTAACCTCTTCATCCCATGACAAATATGGAAGATGCACGAGAGCATAGATGTAGACTGTGTGTAAATAAAAAATTATTTATTCATTGTTTAAAAGCTAAAACTAAATGGTCTTGCACATATCAATACATGCAAAAATCTGAATGTATAATGTACAACCCTTAAAGATATTCTTTAACTCTATTGGTCGTGTTTTCTTTTTGTTTATGTGCCTCACCCCATTTTTTAAAAGGCGGCCTCCATTTGTTCTTCTCTGAACATTCTAGAAGTGACTACTGATACTCACATCAGGATTATGGGAAGTCTTTGCGTGGTGTTTTACTAAACACTACACATTTTACACAAATTTTAGGGTACACAGATATAGTAATTATTTCAGAAATGTATCTGCAGTATCAAAAAAATGCTAACTTATAGGTGAATAGTTCATATTGAGGCAGATATAGAGATTTGAGGTTAAGCTGCAAATCTGGGCCAAAACAACACAAATATGTGTTGACCCATTTTACCCTCCCCCCAATGACCTACTACTACATGTTTACATCCTAGAACATAATTAAATACAATCCTATCGTATGTCTAACCATGACATGCCTGATTTACTATGAAATTTACACCTAAAAAAAGCTGGGTTGTTTTAACTCATGGTTGAACTCAAGAAAAATTTTATTGGGTTTGTCCATATGACCCAACAAGAAATCAGCATTTTTCCGCATGAAAAAAATGTGTGCATAAGTTTATGTATGTTATAAAACTCATGCCCCAGGTTATAACATATGCAGTAGGCTAGCCTGTCTGTTCAGCCCCTTTTAAATATGCAAATGAATGAATGACACACCCAATAAATTCATGCACGTCTAGAGCTCATTGAAGAAGATATCACGCGAGCTAGTCAGATTGCGCGTAGACGGGGGTGTGTCACTATGCATAAATACATCACGCGTGGGTTCATTCTGACGTAAAACACTCGGGAAACCCATAAGCACCCTTGTCCTCATAACTGCTATTGGTAAGTACAATAATTGCACTTTTTGCTAAAAAATATTTTGTGTAATTTAAGATTTAGAACAATTTCCAACACAAATATTAAGCATTATTAAAACAAGATATGCACTTGTGCAAAATCTAACAGAATTTGGTTTAGTTCATGGCTAAAGATGTTTACCCTTTTAAATTAGATTAGGCTCCTTTCTTACACCATTGGAGCGCTTTCCTATTTTAAGTAAAAATTTCTTTAAAAAGGGGAGGGGGTAGAATATTGTATTGGAAAACAGTTTTTAACTAACCGCATAATAAATATTGCTTCTTTTTTTTAGTATTTCTTAGGTTGTTCCGTGAAATGTCCTTCCTTAAAAATCTCGCGCTCCTGCTGTTCCTCACTTTTCTCTCGCAGCTGATCTTCACTGCTGAGAGCGTGAAGGGTCCTGAAAGAAAAGGGAAGAGGCAAGAGAGACGAGGTGATGGCGGCCTTCCCCTCTTCAAAGGAAAGTTTAAAACCAGTGACAAGGTGCAATGCTCGTGGGTGGCGCGCGGGGAGGACACGTACTACTACACCTTGACCGTTACGTGCAAGCCTGGAAAACGGGACGGTTTGACTTGTAATTACACTGGCAAACCATCTTCGTGTCCTGAATTTGCGTCGAACACCGAGAACTATTGGAAACAGATAAGCAGGTCGCTTAAGAAACAGAAGAAACTTTGCGTCGATCCACGCTCGATGCTGAGAGCTGGCATGTGTAAAAGCGCGCCACTTGAAGCGCATTTCAGACTATCCGAAACGGAACACGCAAAGTCACCCAAGAAACCGATCAAGAATAAAGAGGTTAAAACAAATGCAACGATGCCGGACAGCACGCGCAAGTGCACGCCGCAGATTGATCACAGCAAGACCGCCAAAGAGAAGTGCGGAGATTCCTGGGCGAGTCTATGCACGTTCGTTTTTACTTTAATCCAGAACGGAGACTGTTAAGTGTTTATTGACTGTGTGTAACGTGAGATACAGTATTTTACAGTATTTTTCGTCGTTTGCTTACGACGTATCAAGTTTGTTCTTTTGTTTTTGTGCGATTTTTTTATTAAATGGATGTTTAAATAAAAAACATATTTTCAAATGTTTTATTTGTATTGTGTATATTTACATTCTATTTGAAGTTTTGGCTTGTGAAAAGTTGACATAACTTGTAAAATCAAGTTGAAATTGTTTAACTTAAAGTAACATAAAAATGAATGTTGATTTGACAAAAATGCTGCATATTATTTTACAGTGTACTGAGAATTTGCTGTTAACCAACGTTTTTCCTCTCCTATCATAGAAAAGTGCACTGTAATAATTATTTTAATTTATAATAATAATTTACTCATTCCTGTAGGATTGATATATTTATGATTTATTTATCTGTTGATTGTATTTCTCTTATGACAGAAAGTGTCATTCAGAACGAGTCAGTATTTTGTCAAAGATTTAGCAAATAAAGATAAATAAAAGAAAATATTTTATCAAGGAAAATGCCTTAGGGGTTAACATACCAAACTGGACCTAAACATTTTTTAAAATGTACAAAACATTTTTTTAGTCTTTAAGATATGATTGAATCAACATTCAAAAATTGTCAGATAGGCTCTATAAAGTTTTCCAAGCATGTTATGGGCAACGTTTAAAACATTTTAAAGGTGCTCTTACAGGGCAATTTCATTTTCTCATTTATTTTATTCTAAGCAAACATCATTTTCATGGATACAATTTTATACTTTAAAAATAAATGAAATCAGTAAAAAAATTTGAGTTCTGTTGACCCATATATGTACATTGGGCGTGGCAACTAATTATGAAGTCATCAATTCTCTCCTGATCAAAATAATAGTTAAAAACCCTAAAAAAAAAATAAAAAAAAAATAGTTAAAAAACCTGACCACTGGGTGGCAGACACCAGCAGATTATATGAAGGCCTATAACCTAACCATAACCCTAAATTCCTGTAGTTGTATGTTGTAAAGGATATCATTACATGTTATCATTGTCTTTGATCTCTTATCTCTCATTTGAAAATCCATTTAACAAACTTTAATATAAAACAGTGTAGGCTGTGTAAAAATATAACCATCTGATTTGCCTCACATATTTGTGTGTGTGCTGTTCCCTTCACGTCCAGATTGCCGATCTTTCTTAAACACAGTCTTTTTTCAACATACATACATTTATTTAAAGACATGCTCTCCTTATCAAGTCTTTGAAAATGTGATATGTGTTTAAAGGGATTGGCTATTGATTTGGGTGGACAGAATTCCTAAAGGTTTTTCCTAATGTTACCAAATGTTTTAAACTAAAACCATCTTTCTAGTATTATCCTATTTGAAGTACAAATTATAAACATTTGTGCGATCATTTTCAAGTACAAACACAAATACTGTACATTGCATTATCCAACAATTCATACAGAATGCAGCCAAGGTGGCTTAGATAGGTCTGACTGGATGACAATATGTTTTTAGATGAATACCGGTATTCATAAATCGAAGATTATGAAGTATATGTGTGTAAATATTTGTCTCTTGAAAGCACTTTTCAAAAAGAACTACAGTAAAACTGGTATCTTAAACTTTTTAAGAAACAATACAAATAAATCATTGACCATATAAGGAAGCTAAAAAATATATTTCTATGTATATATTGTATATATTATAATTTATTATAAATAATAAAATAGTTGTCTTAAAGGTGCAGTGTGTAAATTTTAGCGGCCTCTAGTGGTGAGGTTGAACCAGAAAGATGTCATCGTCGGAGACAACTTAGTAAAAAAGTTTGTCTGTTAAGGGCTTCTGTAGAACATGGCGGCACAAAATGGCGACTTCCACATAAGGGGACCCTCTCCGTATGTAGATAAAACGTCTCATTCTAAGGTAATAAAAACATAACGGTTCATTATAAAAAGGTCTTTATACACCCCTGATAATATAGTTTTGTGTATTATTTTGCATTCCTGTCAATAGATCCGTTTAAAAATTACACACCGCACCTTTAAAAATCCAGAAGATGCTTAACTCTCTACACCCAAAAAAGGTGACAATTGTAAAAAATTCTAAAACACTAATACATAGAGACTTAGGTTTTTATGTTTTAATAAATAGTTGAAAAAGTTTCACACAATGAAAATAATTTTACTATATCTTATCTGTTTATAGAATTGTTTATTGAAAAACATTGTGAATTGTGAGCATTTCAAATAGAGGCAACCATCTGTGAAGATGTTTTCAGCAAATTTATTTGTAAGGGCATTTTTTAAAATGTTGTCCTCACAAGTAAAGCCAAACTAGTCCTCAGAGACACATTTTACTGCCAAGAATGCTGTTGTAAAGGTGAAGTATCACAGTTTCCGGCTTATATTACACACACACACACGCACGCACACACACATGCACGTACACACACCTGTCCTTTACTACAAAAGACCAAATGTTCCACTCCTCCTGAAGTAGGATACTCTTCCCATTATTCCGGTAAACCTACAATGAAACTCACTCTCCCCAGTCACATGACTGTCCATGACATTTCCAGAACAAAACATCTTCTTTCATATTAGTTTCCCATGGGCACTCACTCAACTGGTGTTATGCCAAGACAAGTTAGATACACAGATACGCACAAAAACTGACGTTGATTAACATGCATGGCCTTTCTGTGATAAATCCTCAAATATGGGTGGTCTGCCCTTTACGTGTATAGGCAAAGGGTGTGTAAAATGTCACAGTGATGACAGTGCAGGTGTATACTGTAGTATCTTCTGTAATACTGTAGTACTAACTGAAGTACTGTTTTGGATTTGCAAGACAACTATTTTATTATTTATAATAAGTTATAATATTCAAATCTAACATGCCTACATGGTCCTGGATGGTATAAAGGCAAGAATTAAGTATACACTTTTAGTAAAAGCCTATATGATTTATTTTCCTACAGAAGAGAACTGAAAGAGTGTCGGTGGATGACACGCAAACCTACACAATCTTATACATGTAGGCCTATGTACAGTATACTCTGCAAAAAATTCTTACTTTCTTAGTCTTGTTTTCAGTGGAAATATCTAAAAATTCTTAAATTAAGATGCTTTTTCTTGATAAACAAAATGACCTAAGAAAATAAGCTTAGTTTCTAGACAAAAAATATATAATTTAAGTGAATTTGTGCTTAAAACAAGCAAAAATATCTGCCAATATCTGGGGTGAGAAAAAAATCTTTAAATAAGTTTTCTTTTTTCTTAAACACTTAATTCAAGCTAAATTTTCTCACCCCATTGGCAGATATTTTTGTAGTTCATTTGCTCATCAAGAAAATACATATTGATTAAAGAATTTTTAGATATTTCTACTGAAAACAAGACAAAAATATTAAGGGGGCGTGCACACCAAACCTTTTATGCCCGTGGCCAGTGCATGTTTTCAATTGTTTCCAATGGAAGCTCTGCGTTTTTCAAATAAGCCAGTAGCTAGCGTTTTGTTTCCGTGGTGAAAACCGGTGCTCACCGTTTTTTCCTGAGCACTGAGCGCCAAGAGTTGAAGAATATTAAACTTTGGATGAAAAGCTTCGCTCGACAATGTCAGTTCTCACACGGCCTTCCAATCACAGTGGAGGAGGGGCGGGACATTACCACAGCAACCAACCGGCTCACAGCTGAAATATCAGAGCTACCAAAACGCTCAGCTGAAGAAAGCTGGCACTCAGGCATTTTAAGCCGCGTTTAAAAGTTTTGGTGTGCACAACCCCTAAGGGGGCGTGCACATCAAAGCTGTTATGTCTGCGGCTGGCGCATGTTTTCAATTGTTTCCAATGGAAGCTCTGCGTTTTTCAAATAAGCTAGCAGCGTTTTTTTCCGTGCTGAAAACCGACGCTCGGCGGTTTTTCCGCGCTCAGCTCTAAGCGCCGAGAGTTGAAAAATATTCAACTTTGGGTGAAAAGCTCAGCTCGTCAATGTCACAAAATGAGTAGCTCTGATTGGATCTCTTCTCCATTCAACCCTCCCTAACATTTTCGTCTTATTTTTATTCGTTGACTAAAGTGTCAGTTATATTTCGTTACAGTCTTCGTCATCATATCTGACTTTTATTTAGTTTTTATTTAGTTTTTGTCTGTGAAAAAAGGTTCGTTGACGAATATTTTTCGTCATCGTCTTCGTCAACGAAATTAACACTGATGTGCACAACCCCTAAATTCATTTTTTGATAGAGTGGTATGGATTAAATTACATCAAACACGAGTAACCGAAGAATTTATCAACATTTACTAACTTCCAAAAGAATATTTAGCACATTTTTACAATAAACAGACTTATGCAAGGTTGTGGTTTAAAAATTCATTAAACACTTAAAGCAACACTATGTAGTTTCCATGTAAAAATGACTTACAGCTCCCCCATGTGGTTGAAAAGCGCAACAGTGCCTGGTATCAGACACTCTTCTGCAGGCAGGGGGAGGGGCGGGGCTGTGTTTCCTACCCTCCACCGCCACTTTCAGAGTGTGCTTGTAGCAGCTAGGAGGCTGCTCAGGTTGCAGCAACACTACAATTTGTCCAGTTAAAAGTTGTTCTATCACTGAAATAATTTTAGAGACATTATTTAAACGTAAAAAAACTACATAGTGTTGCTTTAAGATTACATATATACAAATATTTGTGAAAAAAAACAAGCATTGAATTCATATCCTGTGTAATATGACTCATTTCTGGCTCAGTTTGTGAAAACAATCACGTTTTGTGATATACTATTTTATAAAATCATTCTACATAATGCAAAGAACATTCTGTGAATATAACCTTGATATCTTAAATATTGACTAAGGTCATGGCAAAGATTGAAATTAAAATGAAATCAAACTTTGATGCTTATAATCTCATAATTGGATAATGACACATAAACCTGGATTTCAAGGTTAGGCTCACATAAAGCTAATTAATGTGATAAAAATAACTGGTTGCATAGTTTTGTATTTTGACAAATGTTGAATGAATAAATATAAATTTGAACATTAAAAATTACAGCTGTCCTGTAGGCCTACCCCAAGTTTGCATTATGCTTGCAACAGTGTCTGTTCAAATCCAAATCAATACATACATATTTTAAAAAATTATTTGTGAATGCTCTCTATTCTGCTTTGGAAGTTTGGAAGTATAGCAGAAAAACTTTGGATATACTTTATCTTTAATTTTATAACAAAGACGACAAAGTCAAACTTTAAGTTTTCTTTTCTTCACAAGAAAAAGGTTTTGATATTTGATATTGAGTTGGTTCAATATTCCTCATAAAAATGTTACATATACAGCATGCAAACACTTGGGTTGAAATCAAATTAACAGATGTAAATCTGAAATCTGAATTTTGTCTGTGCATGTACCTCTTTAACAATAAATATACCATTTCAAACCAAAAGACAGATACTGTTGGGAACAGTGCACCACCCATATCAAATAAATTCATCAGTGTGTGGGTGGGAGTTTCAAGTCTTTTCAAGTTGAAGCTTAAATGGACCTGAACATCTAGTGTTAAAGACAGGGATTTCACACTCTGCACACGTATGTTTTGCGGATATGTTCACCTGTAGATTTTTCATTGAAAAATCATGTTCATACATGAATGTTAAGCACCTGGGCGGCTGGGCCGCAGGAAGGGCAAGAAGATCAAAGTCGCACAATTCCCGCAAAAGGGAGGGGGTTTGCTTTACACATACATGAAGGAATGGAAAAATATCAAAATCATTATGCCACAAACCCTTATAGTCACACACAACTGTCGTCACACATCTTTTAAAGCAAAAAAATGAACTTTTTCTCTTGCCCTCTCATTCATTCACTCACTCATTCACACACATGTATAAAGTTGATAGATGTGTATTGTTTCGTGGGTTTCGAGTTTAACATTCATTGTTCCTTTGTGTGGTTCGAGGTGGCCTGACAGTTACACCCCTAAATCCAGGCCGTCCTATTGGCCGACTTCCTGCATCATAGTCTCACATACTGGTAACCAACATTTGCCCTTTTGACTTAGGGAGTTTAATAAAAACTTACAGTACTATCACAGTCATACAGAAGTACATATTTACATATATACTGCACACTCCTGATAATATACAACCTGTATGAAACTGTTAGCCTAACTTACAGTATGTTTTCACACACTACTTAAACCTAAACCTCACATAAACCCTGAGGTGTTTTACTTTTTATGTTTATTAAGTGGTTTGAATGGCATATCCAGTTGGCTTTGCCGCAATTTGCATATGTAAGACTTTCTTACTGTACATTGTATGGGCATGTTCGTTTCTGTATGAACTGGAAACACATGAGTTTATCACGTCTGTTTTCAAGCTATGTTAATGATTTTTTCTATCACCTCACTCTGGCAACCTTTTGACAGATTAATTCATGTTCACTTCAAATATTAAGAAATGTCTTCATATGTCAGTTTAATTTATTTGCATGTCTATACTTGAAGGAAGTCCTTCATATTTATTTTAGAAAATTTAAAATTACAAGCCAAATATCCACTGAATAGTTCAGTGACAATGTGTCTTTGCTTGCCTGAGGGGAAATACATAACATTTGTCTGCTTCCATTAGCCTACCAGCATGAACATGCAGCATTTTATTCCCTTATCATAATTAATGTCTTCTTTTCATTTGTTAATTACAATCATTTGTATAATGAATAACAATATTTTGAAGATTATTATTAATGCAGAATGACAGTCTGGAATTCTGGAAGTATGTTGGCCTTTTCATTGACTATAGCGCCTCAATGTGGACATATCATGTATAATACATTTTACTGTGCTGCAGATTACATTTACATTCTAGTTTAAAAGGCACTTTATGTCGTCAAAACAACACATTCATATTGTGCAGCTTTTAAAGGGTACATTTTACATGACTTTTTAAAAATAAACCTTCAACAAATAAATCTTTGGTGTGCTTAAAGCATGTATGTGAAGTTCTAGCTCAAAACCTTACATAGATCATTTATTAAAGCATGTTAAAATTGCCACTTTGTATGTGTGAGCAAAAATGTGCTGTTTTTGGGTGTGTCCTTTAACATGCAAATGAGCTGATCTCTGCACTAAATGGCAGTGCTGTGGTTGGATAGTGCAGATTAAGGGGCGGTATTACCCCCTTCTGACATCACAAGGGGAGCCAAATTTCAATAATCTATTTTTTCACATGCTTGCAGAGAATGCTTTACCAAAACTAAGTTACTGTGTTGATCTTTTTCACATTTTCTAGGTTGATAGAAGCACTGAGGACCCAATTATAGCACTTAAACATGGAAAGTGTCAGATTTCCGTGATATGTCCCCTTTAACAAAACTCTGTAAGTGTTAATACATGCACACATGATGAACACAAAGTAAGTACTGATGGCTTTTTTCGTTTTTTTACTTCATTAAGCGTTTATTGTGAACATTGAGGCAATGGAATGTGAAACATTTTAGTAGCACCCGTTTTAGCTTTTACTGATATTAGTAAACCTTAAACTCAAAATCAACTTAAAAGAGAGGTTGACAGATTAATTTTATTTCTCTTTATTTATAGTTAGTGGAACTGTTATGAAAATTTTATTACAAGGCTTCAATTACATCCAAAACCCTTTTGCCCCAACTATTGAACAATTAAAGCAAACCTCTCATTTAAGTGCCACAAATTTAGATACATACACAGATACAAAAAGCTTACATGGTAATATATAGACACAGACTTACTAATAATTCCAATTATGAGTGGTTATAACAATAGACTGAAATGTCATGGTGTTTAGTGAGCGTACAAACAATAAATAAGTGAAAAATTGCAGAATATAAGCTATATAAAATATTGCTTCACAGAGTAAAAAATTTGGCCTTCTTTGTAGATTACATTAACAAGTATTTAATAAGAAATTGTATGAGATTTGTATTTTGATCTATATAGGATTTTTTTCTGTGGCTTTAAGGCCTTACAACAGAGATCAGATTTTTTCTACCACAATAACTTTGGTCATACAAGTCTACTACACATCTCATAAAACTGGAATGACAAAATTCACTTATTTCTTCTTGAGACAATGCTATGCACTGCACATCCACAGATAAACATGAAATCCTTCAACTGATTTAAAAAGTACAGGTTGTTTTGGGTTTTGGTTTCAAAAGCCACCGGCTTCTGACCACGCATGAGTCATGGGATCATGACCCAAGCATAAATCGTGGGGCTTATGCATCATCACCACCACACAGCAGAAGCAGGGTTTTACGGTAGTCACCCGAGGTGTCGCCCTGCAGAAGGATAAGAGGATAAGAGATAATTTTGCTACATTTTAAAATTAATCAAATTAATTGTTAAAAGTTGTATGGACAAGCATACCTGAATCATTTTATGCAGAGAAGTTGCAAACATCCTGCGGAAATCGGCACGTACATCAAGCATGTCTACTTCACTGCGAGTAACCATGACCCTGATAAGGGTTTGGTCATCGGTACCTGCCCCCTAATGGACAAAACAAGAATTACACCTCTATTTACAAACGTCTGGTTGTTTTACATTGATACATCATTTAGGACCAATTATAAAACAGTAATCTGTGAAGATGTTGCCAAATCTAGTTAGATTAAGATATTAATTGTCTAGTGTGGTTTGTGTTCACAACAGTGGCGGCTCGTGACTGCACTTCCGAGGATGCGCTAATTCATAATAAGTGTTCGGATTGTCACGTGTGTGGTTCCCTTTTCCAAAATATGTGTCATGCAGGTGGAGAGATCCTGTGTGCATCACGTGTTTTGTCAAAATAAGTGCCTGCAAGAGACGCGTCAAAACCGTTTATGATAAAAGAGACGCTCACGTTCCCTAAATACACGCGACACACTCCCTTAACAGTAAACTCTGATTACGCATGAGATTGTGCGAGTATCTGGCACACGCGAGCATCTCCTTTCAAGTTCAAGGCAGCAGGCACTTATTTTGGCATGACACGTGATGCACACACGATCTCTCAAAGTGCAGAACACATATTTTGAAATGACGAACCACGCACATAACAAGCTACATACATGTTGTGACGAACTTCGCATCGTGCGCTTCAAAAAAAGACCACCAGCCGCCACTGGTTCACAAGTAGTAACACAGATGGCGCTAATGAACAGCACTACTGATATCTAATGAAACGCAGAAATCCTGTACCGTCTGTAAAATGATACCCAAAACTTTAGGGTCATAATATCCCCTCCTGATATTACAGAGTCCAAAAAGACACTAAACAGTATGTGAGGTATAAAAAAACGAATCTAATCTAAAAAATAAAAATGAATTAAAAATCCCCCTGCTTCATCACAAGAAACTCTACTTTACAAAACTGGATTGATCGAATTAATTTTTTTCTCAAATATTTATAAGTAAAAGTGAAATAAGTGTACAATTCCAAAATCTGAGTAGGGCTCAGGTGCAGGACGATAAAAACAAAAAAGTTTCTGTGAAATTAAATGTAAAATTAAACACACTTTTTATTACAAACCAACAACATTTTAAACAATCAGGTTTTTAATCAAGCATCAACTCTCACCTTCAAGGCATTGTGAAGACACTCAGCAAAATAAGCTGAAACACTGCGGGCACACTTCACTGAAAAATAGAAAGTATGTATTATATTCAATTCATTTTTTATAAATATTTTATTTTATTGTTATTTTAACTTTATGTATCTTTAGCTTTTGTTGTGATTTTAAGGAAGTCCTAGATCTTTGAATTTGACTTATTTTTATCCAGTACATATCCAACCTCGCCACGTTTGTGGATGAAAAGCGGTATAAAAAAGTCTCACTTAGTAATGCCTACTTAAAGCTATAAAAATAAAAGGGCTGTAACGCATAAATATAACCACATTTTTAAATAGTAGAGATATAAATTGAACTACATTTGGTTTAATGGTATTGTCTGAGAAACATGTCTGAGTCATTGACCCACAGTGTGACTCATGCGTGGTCAAGAGCTACTACCCTTGGAAACCCCAATCAATGAAATGACTCATGCATTTCCATAGCTAACAGAGTCTGTAAACTTCTATTTAACACATTTAAAATATACCGAAAATTTAAGAAATGTGTTGCATTTGCTAATTGCAATATTAAACACTAAACAAGATATCTTACCTACAGCCAGCAGGATTTCTTGGAGGCTTCCAGAAGTCTCTCTCTGGATGCTCTCCTCGATCTCAAACCCTGACAGCTTTCTATACTCATCAAACACTGTAGACATAAAGGAGAAGCCATTAATAGAATCAGCATGAATGAAAATGTAAAGTAGACGGTAAAAGTGTTTTTAATGATACATCTGTATGTGTGTTCAAGCTAACCTCTCTTAAGGTGCGCAGCACTTCGGTTTCCCAGTATAGTGATGAACTGGCTCTCATCAGTGCCATACTTCTTTTCTCCAGCCGCAAACAGTGCCTACACACCACACGGGAATATTATTTGAGTCATATGTACATTTTCTTCATAGATACATTTATATTTTCTGTGGTCCACTTATGATTTCGGTTATGTTTTTGGTTTTGCAGTATATGACTAGTTTACATTCCATTATAATATTAAAAAAGCATGTTTTATTCATTTGTAAATGCCCTCTTTGCGTTTGTAAATAACAGCGTGTTGTTTAACCCTCATAAGACCCTATTTTCCTGTATACGTAATAGTACCTTGGGGGTAAAAATGACCCCAGAGATTAAAAGAGTGATTACAAAAAAATATATGAATTTTGAATGATACAAATAGTATATAATTTTTTTCATTTACTTCCCATCTATACATTAATGCTGTGTTTTGGGAGATATGAAGTACTTTTATACCCGTTTACCACTCAATTCCTCAACTACACCATTAGCTTGCCTGAAAAATATCAAATTTTTTATGAAAAATACACATAAATTATGATCTAAATTTGATTTAAATTGTTTTTAGATATTGATCTGGATGTTGTGTGTTGAATTCAGCCAAAACTGTTTTATGGTTACAGTTTAGGAAATAAATCACTTTGACCAGCAGAGGCCCATAGAGACCCATTCATTTTACTGTATGTGGTCAACTGCTAAACATCAGTACTTTATTTATACATTTTGTGAATTTATGTTTATATAAACATTAGAAAGGACATTAAAAATAAATATTATTTCAAGTAGTAGAATTTTTTGAAGTTTTTGATGCATTTTGAAATGTCTGTTTTTAGAAAATGCCACAAAAAAATTGTATTGAATGTAAGTGTGTGTGTGTGTGTGTGTGTGTGTGTGTGTGTGTGTGTGTTCGTGTCTTTCTGTGTGTCTGTGTGTGTGTGTGTGTCTGTGTGTGTGTAAGTTTTACTGTCTTTGTGTGTGAGTCTGTGTTTGTGCATGTGTGTGTATGTGCGCACATGTGTGTGTGTGTGTGTGTGTGTGTGTGTGTGTGTGTGTGTGCGCACACCTGTGTGAGTATTTTACATCTTTGTTTTGCATCTTTGTTTTTTTTGCCAAATTCTCTAAGAAATGCTCTCTGTGGCAGTCATACCTTTGTGTGTTTGTGTTTGTCTGTGTGTGTGTGTGTGTGTGTGTGTGTGTGTGTGTGTGTGTGATTGAGCATGTATTTTCTATGCAACATTTGTGCTCTAGTACCAGCCCTACCTATCTGTGTTTAAATTTTCAGATTTATTCTGGATGCATTGATTTTTTTTGACAAATAAAAAGAAAAAAATTATTTTTTTGCATTTCCCATTCAAAGGGACTAATTAAGTGGATTTTTTACGCCTCTTTAGAACGACCGAATCAAGCCCAGTTTTTTATATGAATCTTGACAGATAATCTGGAAAAGTCACAAAATCTTATTCCACTGAGATAAAGGGAACCATGTTTTTACACCAAAGAAAAGTGGCTTGGGGTAGAATTGACCCCAAGGGTCTTATTAGGGTTAATGAGCCGTGAGTTTGCTGTTGTCTTCATAAACATCTAAGCTGCTTCATCCTTTAATAACCAACTTTTCTAAAAGCTAAAATGTCACGGGTTCATGAAGCAATCCACTCTGAAATTTGTAACAACCTTTATAAAATCAGAGTGTATTAATAAACTTCAGCCCCATGTTTAAATTATTTGATGTTTAGCAGTATGTTTTCTACTTTATCCGTACTACTTCACCACAACCACATTTGTTTTTGCATCTGTTGACATGTAAATGTGGGCTGTCATTTGTTTATGTTGCTTCTGGCATAAGAAATGCCATAATTTTAGGATTAGCAGTACAGAATTAGTAGAGGCAGCGTACTTAATGTAAAGTAACCTCACAAAACACACACTTACCTGTGCATCACTTTGAATCAGGTTCTCTTGTATACCTTGCTGTCTGCTAGCCTATGGATAAATAATACAATTCTAAATAATATAATTCTATAAAATGAATAATAATAATAATATCAAACATTTTGAAACATTTCTCAATCCTACGCCTCAATGGCTTTATATTTTTGCCTGTCCGTTGTGGTTTTGCACAAAATGGAAATTTTAGTAACCACAGTCAAATTGTGTGTGTGTGAGAGTTCAAGACTGAGGGATGGTTTCCTGGACAGGAATTATCTTAAACCAGAACTAGGTCGCAGTTTAATTAGGAAATATAACTAGTTTTAACAGATATGCCTTACTAAAAACATTACTTGTGTGCATTTTGAAGCAAAACAAATGGCACTGATGTATTTTAACATACAGTGAGGAAAATAAGTATTTGAACACCCTGCTATTTTGCAAGTTCTCCCACTTAGAAATACTTATATGCAGCTGTATCATACAAATAAATAGTTAAAAAATCATACATTGTGATTTCTGGATTTTTTTTAGATTATGTCTCTCACAGTGGACATGCACATACGATGACAATTTCAGACCCTTCCATGATTTCTAAGTGGGAGAACTTGCAAAATAGCAGGGTGTTCAAATACTTATTTTCCTCATTGTATGTCAGTGCAAGTTGTTTTCGGTTTGGACAGCTTTTATATTTATTGTCTAATCCTTGTCCAGGAAAACGCCCCTCTATGTAAGTTTGCTTAGTGGCATGTGATTTTGTCACACCTGTCACATGCTAAGAGTGCAAGTCACAGGTCTGCCCACATGCCTGCTGGGACTCCATTCATCCAATATACAGTATATGACTTTCTTTGTAACAAACTGAGGAACAAGATTATGTAGTATTCTCTAATAACCTCTAACATGATCTGTTGAAGTTTATTATTTAACCTGAACTATTCATTTACATCAAGTAAACATGAAGGTGTGAAACATGTTGAACTTGTAAAACCTCGATTTGTTTGAATTCTTATACAGTTTATTATTCATCTGTTTAAATGTATATTTGTAACACTTAAATAAACTCATATTAGTTATTTATAGACTGCTATTAGATTGCATACTTGCAGCAAAATGACCAGCATCCTCTGGAAGTGACCTCCAGTATCACCAGTCACAGCTTCCTCCAGATCTTTTTTATGCTCTGCACACACACACACACAAACATATATAATCATTATTATTTCAACACTACAGATGCATCACAAAAAAGAAGCATGTAAACATTTAATCACATACATGCACAGTTACCTTGCTTGTATAAACTTTTGATTTCATTGACCTCATTAGCTGATCTAGATGCCAGAATCTCAATCAACACTTTCTCGTCTGTGCCTGCCCCCTAAGACAATACATGCAAAGTTACAGACTTCCTACAATATTGATATAAATAGGACAGAGAGAGAAATATACACGGTTTACCTTAATGGCATCTCGCAGGCATATGACATCATACAAGATGGGAGGAGTCATCAGAGCTACAATCAGAGTCTCAAACTTCCCACCCAACTCTGATTTCAAATCATCCACCAAATCCTATACAGAGATTATTAAAAAAAGAAGATACAAAAAGGCAAACTCAAGAAAAACAACCAGAAAAAGAACACAATACATATGTGAGCTTTTGGTATATAATATATTGAATGCAAATTATGTCACCTTTCCATGCAGGGTTTTATATGCAGCTTTGATCTGTTGCCGCTGTGCATTGCTACGTGCTGTCAACAGCTGCAAAATAGCAGCCTCATCAGTGCCTGTGTAAAAAACAATTATTTTAAATGAAACATTTCTAGAATACGGACATTTCTTTGACGCAATAACCTGGTAATACATTAGTATACATCATTCTAAATTGTAATGTAGAAAGTATTGTGGAAAGCATTATACAAATACATATGAAAATATATATGTATTTTTTTTTATATGACTTTGCACTTTGTAAATAAAATGAAACATTGTCGTTGTCCATGAGGTGTTATAATTTGGTGGTATATCAATTAGCAAACTAAACTTATTTTATTTTCTAGATATGTTGATATTTGCAATGCGTCAAGTCAAACTCACCAAGTCCTTTCATGGCCTTGTAAAGGACCTCAGCATCATTATTAGCATTGAATCCAGCGTGTGGCTTCACTGTTCCTCTGCCAGCCTAAATAAAGTAACAAAATTGCATAATGTAGTTCCTGTTTTGTGTTCAATTTGTAGCATTTATATTACAGAACACTTGAGTACACCCATATTCCTTCCCCTTAGAAAAATGATACATTTCGTAATTGAAAATCAATTTACGGAACCTTAACATTGGTTTTGCTCTCAATGCGGTCTCTTTAAGAAACGTGTCTCTATCCAGTAGTTTTCCACATGGAAACTTTGAATAAGTAATGTGTGTATGTCTGTGTGTGTGGGAGGGAGGGAGTGAGGCTGGCTGGGGAATGATACCACAGTCCCAGATGTGGACGTGTGTTATTCATACAATACACAAAAATCAAATTTATTATTTAATTTCGTAACGCATTTGTTACAGAAACCACAAAATTATTTCAGCTTTTTTCATATTTCATTGAAGCAGATCACACTTCTGACCTAAAACTGACACTATTGTCCACTCAAAATCATGAAGTTATGCCCAGAAAGACCATGCTGATTCATAAGGGTGTGATCTTACTTTTAAAGGAAATCTAATTTAAAAAACTTTCACATCACAAAATAAACTTGAAATGCAGAAAATACTACATCAAATATCTGTGTTGACATATTGGGGTTTGTTGGCAGATCCAAGAAGTCACAGGAGAGATAAAATCACAAGGATGCTCGCTTTAGACCCTTGGGTGACAATAGCTACTGCAATAATGACTCATGTACTGATACACAAATACATGGTAAGGTAAATTTTTATTTGTTACTTGTTTATTTGTATTTGCATTTTGCTCAAAAGTATTTATAAATGGTTTTTGATGATTGTTTACTGTAAGAGAGGCTTTGACATTGTTCAGTCTAGCATAGATCCTGTTCTTGCAAAACAGCAAGTGCATACCTCAGCAAAGGTACAAGAAAGCATTACAATGTCCATGGTTATCTTTAGAAATGCATGGCTTTAAAAAAGCGGAAGTACGACATTTCCTCCATAAAGAGTTGAGCTCTGCCTATAAATACTGAGACCACCTAAAATGTTGTCATTCAGATTTTTTTCCACAACAACATCAAAGCCTCTCTCTTAAGTGTTTTTTACAGAAACAGACTAAAAAGTTATAATGGCAAAAATTTTATTTAACCAATGTTACAATACTGTTATTTTAAAAGTCAGAAATGGTCCCCAGATAACCTTCAAAGAGAAAGGTGAACAAAGCTGCATCCAAATATCACCACACTTGTGGTTTTTGCACTTGACTGTTGTTCACATGACGTATTTCCTGTATTTGGCCCAAGTGTTGTAGCGGGTGTGAAGATCCTTTTTTCTCATCGTTTTTTTCTATTTTTAAATCATTGTCGCTTGGAGTTAGGGTTAGATTCAGGGTTTGCGTTAGGTTGTAATTTTATGCATTTGTTTCTACATGTTTTTCGCCCGCTATTAAAACTATTCTCGCCTGGAGTTGGGGTTAGAGTTGGGGTTTGGGTTAGGAAGTCACAGAAAGTGATTCTAACCCAAACCCCAAGCAACGATGGTAAAAAAATAGGAAAAACCAATAAGAAAACAAAATATAAAATGACACGATAAAGAAAGTCGTGGCACAGACACGAAAACCCATTTATAGAAATTCGTGCTAGGTGGCACGAAAAAGACATTCGTGCTCCAGAGGCACGAAAAACAGCAAAAAAACCTTTAATACAATTTTTTGTGACTATAACACATACACATTTCCGTGAGATTGGGTTGAAAGGTCCTATATATGCATGTAGAATTATTTACCCGATGGGACACACTTAGCAAGTGTTCAAATTTCAATCCAGATTGTAAAAGCAATTTGCACGAAAACATTCTTTTTTTAGTTAGGCTGCTTAAAATAAATATTTTTACATGTTTTTTCTAAATAAAATAAAATAAACACTCTGAAATGAACATTTGCTGAACTTAAAGATTATTATCTACACATTATTATTTGAAACTTTGCACCTGTGAAATCTCTTCATTTTGTGAATGCAGCTTTAATAAAGTTTATTTTTTATTCAGTAGTCCCTGAATAAACAACACAATTAATGCCGTTTCTAATTGTAATAAAACCAGTTGCAGATGTTTTACAAAATACATAACGTTTGCACAAATGAAATGTGCAACACTTAAAGGAACACGCCCACATTTTGGGAATTTAGCTTATTCACCGTATCCCCCAGAGTTAGATAAGTCCATACATACCTCTCTCATCTCCGTGCGTGCTGTAACTCTGTCTGACGCAGCCCCCGCTAGCTTAGCTTAGCACAAAGACTGGAAATGCATGGCTCCAGCTAGTATACTGCTCCCAATAAGTGACAAAATAACGCGATCATTTTCCTATTTATGTGTTGTGATTTGTATAGTCAAACCGTGTACAAATAACAAGGTGATATGAGACACAGCGATCTTTTAACAGTATACATACTGAGAACTATATTCTCTGAAGACGAAGCACTGCCGCATGGGCGGAGTGATTTGCACAACTCTGACCGAACTCTTTGCTCCTCACCAGGGGCTTCTCGTGTGCTGCGAGCAGATCACTCCGCCCATGCGGCAGTGCTTCGTCTTCAGAGAATATAGTTCTCAGTATGTATACTGTTAAAAGATCGCTGTGTCTCATATCACCTTGTTATTTGTACACGGTTTGACTATACAAATCACAACACATAAATAGGAAAATGATCGCGTTATTTTGTCACTTATTGGGAGCAGTATACTAGCTGGAGCCATGCATTTCCAGTCTTTGTGCTAAGCTAAGCTAGCGGGGGCTGCGTCAGACAGAGTTACAGCACGCACGGAGATGAGAGAGGTATGTATGGACTTATGTAACTCTGGGGGATACGGTGAATAAGCTAAATTCCCAAAATGTGGGCGTGTTCCTTTAACGTTTTACTACCAAAATTTTAATATTTATTAACTAACAATTAATAGTTTCTGCGACATCTCGCAAAAGTCTCACGATTTACATCTCGAAAATGATGCAAGGTGGGATACGCTTAGCCTTGAATACCGGTCCGAAGCGGTATTCGAGATGGTGTGGGTTAGGGGCACTGCACTTTGCCAGTTTTAAGACACTGGACAGTCACTGCGCACTTACTTCCTGCGCATACATACTCTTTCGAGTGGCCAAGACCACAAGTGTGGGTAGCCCAAATCTTTTAGGTAGTCTAGTGTGTGGCATCTACAAATCACTCTAATTGGCATCACTAAATTAACTCTTTCCCCGCCATTGACGAGATATCTCGTCAATCAAGAGAAAACGCTTCCCCGCCAATGACGAGTATTTCCGTCTTTCCGCAATACCGCTATTATTCCCCAAACTTTTTAAACCCGGAAGTATTGCCCTATGGCAAGCTGCTGCATGTCCGTGTCTGTTTTAAAGATCGCTCTGAATGGTATCTCTATGAAAAGTCCGTCACAAAAATGGAATTATCTCAGCTTTTTGCTCAAAATGTGGTGTTTTTGCAGAAACCTACCCATATTCAAAAGCTGATTACAAAAGAACTACTGGTAGGATAAAACGTTTTTTTTTGTTTGAAAGCAGAGGGTCTGTTCTTTCATTTGGTATATTGTATGTTTATATATTTGAAGAAGAACATTTTCTGGAAGGCATTAAACTTTTGTGAAAATCATGAAAAACGCTGGCGCTGGCTGGCAACTTTTTTAAAAAACGCTGGCGGTGAAAGAGTTAAGAGTGTAAGCACGCTTGCACACTGTGGTTCTTTGTGGGTTTCCAATTACTATTCACACATTTTTTATTATTTAAATGAATGACATTTTTGTTGTTTTGCAAAGGGGAACAATACATTGCCTCCAGTCTAAAACAATGTCTCAGACACAGGAATGTGTTCAGCAAACTCTGGCCTAAAAGCTTTCTGTGCTAATAATCTGATGTCAGCCATTCAGAATTTACTCCATACAACAGATTATATTTGGCTCATGTGTAACATCATGCGCTCTAGATTTGATCTGTCCAAAACAGGTGATGATTTAAAAAAGACTGAAAGAGCTGAGAGCACAAACACAGTCATACTATGCAAACAATAGTAGTCAGTTTGTATAAGTGGAGTCAGGTTACTCAGTCTGCCTGTACAATAGAGTAAACATACATATCCAAATAGATGGAAATTAAAGGTATGGTCTATCCTAAAATGGCAAGCACTCGCCTATTTGGATTAAACAGCTCAAAAATAACTTTTATGCATGGATGAAGAAAAACTTATTATTATTTCACATCACAAGTGGCATGATTGCAATTTAATTTTTTATCGACTCTGATGGGCTAGCTATCTTCTTTTATAATTGAATGTGCATAAAAGTCATTTATATTGAAAGTCATTTATATTATTTTCACAATTTTTGCCCATGAAATTATGAAAGATGATACATTTATAATGCAACAACTTCAGAACCAAAAACAAACCAACTCTTGGCTACATTTCTGTTGACAGTAAACTTCCAAAATATGACATGTGAAGTCAGAAAAAACAGCTACATTATAGGCTATAATTTTATTTGCAATTTATAAAACATTAACATTCTGTGTCACGTTAGCGGAAACAATGCATCAGTTTACTTGAAATAAAGGCATAAACAAGCTGTGTTCGACTTTACGCGTCGCTGCGCATACCGGTCGGTTTATGACATCAACATACCGCGAGAGCGATCCAAAAGCACAGCTTTCGAATCGCTCTCGCGGTACTTCAATGTCAAACGGTCTGCTCAGCGGTGCATGAAGTCGAACGCTCTTAATGACAGAAGAGGGGAGCACAGGCAGAAACGCCCTCAGCCCACACCAATGACTCATCCACTCATCTACACTAGTGTGTTACTATAACTTTCTTTCTAAACTGTGTGAAGTTCATCTTTAACTTCTAAAACAGTTTACGATCAGTAAATATGCAGTACAGCAATAAAAGCACTGCTAATACAATGACGAGTAAACGGCCGATTTACTAAAAGAAGATTATATCCTCTTTATTCACGGATTATTTGATCAGCTGTGAAAGCAAGGGCGTCGACTACACAAACTTTAGGATAGCATTATTCCCCGTAAATTACACATCGACATATCTATCTGTGAATAACCGCTTGTATAAAGGTATTAAAAGTGATTGTAGACTAACAGTGAATGACCTGCCAAAAAAGATAACTTACCATCTTTGACTTGATTTAGTGCTTCAAAGAAGTAGATGCTGAAAATAAACGTAAACACATGTACAGTTAACAAAGTACAGATGTTAATATATAAATTATGTGGTTGTGGTTTTAAACAAAGTTGTTTTTATGTAGTTTAGGAAACGTGTATAATAGGAAAAATACAAAATTTATGCACAAAAACTTTGTACAGGTAACTAATACCTGTGTACAATAGAATATACGGCAGGAACGTGTTAAAAAAAAGAGGACTTATTATTGCACTCACCGAAAGAAGTGTATTTGTGTAAGCGCAGATGACTGCAGTAGAGACCAAAGCAGCAGCAGGAATGAGGAAAGAAGTACGCCAGTAGGAGGAATAAACTGCGATCAGAGTGCTGAACATGTTTTACTGGTTGAACCACACCCTGGCAGCGACCCACAACGCTATGAATTATGGGAAATGTCGTTTTTAATTTCTTTTACATTTAATGCAAATAGGAACATGACACAGATGAATCACATTTCTAAAGCATACGAGTGAAGTACACAAAGCAAAGCACAAAATCTCAGCACTTCACAAATAAGCTTGCAAACAATAAAACTTTGCCATTTAAAAGTTCAAGACTGTGAAATTTGATGCAGTCCCCCACCCTCTTGGTCAACACAATAGCTATTATCGTTGTCTATATAAGACAAACACATTTTTTTGCCAGGCAACACATTACTACTAATAAAAAAATACAGGGTTGGGTATCACATAACATTTTACTGTGATAGTAGGCTAATCCGTCCCGCATGGATGCTTGTAAAATGCTGATTATGTCAAATTTCCATTCTTTGAAGCTTTACAGAAGGCACAATGTGAAAAGAACATCAAAGAACAAGACAGTAGCTCTTAAGCAGTTTGTTAAGACTACAATAACAGCCAAAACTATTGACCTCTTTACAATCACACATGTATGCCTCTATTGGTGTTCAGATCTATGGGACCAGTTTTTTAATGTTTACTAAAAGAAATAGCAAGTAATTGTTTTCTTAACCTCAGACATTTACCTTGGCTCATTTTCTATAAGAACATATAAATACTGTGCCCCCCCTTCTCATATTTATATGTGGTGTTTGGGTCCAATGGATAAGACTGCAGAAATTGTACATGTTATGTAACTTTACTTTTTTTTATACCTAGGACCTCTGAGTGTGTTTGTATTTGTATAATGCGTGCATGTCAGAGTTTTGTCCTGTTCTTGCAGTTACCATGCAAGGATCCATCCAACGTATTATATATCAAGCATGGACACCTGTCTGCACTCACTGTCCCAATCACTTTACCTTCTGTCGTTTGGAAACTATTCTACATTTCCCATTATCTCCCTTCCAAAAAATAAAAATGGCTTTATAATAGTAACAGCGAAGTAATCGTGGTATTTGGTGTATTGATTACTATTTGTAAAACAATGGTTTTACCACAAAAACTATGAAACTATGGTTACTGCAGCATAGTCACCAACCCTGTTCCTGGAGATCTACCCCGCTTCCTACTTTAGATCCAACCTTGCATCTAATTTTTGGTAGCTAAGCTTGATTAGCAGGTTCAGGTGTGTTTGATTAGGGGTTGAGGTGAACTCTGCAGAAAAGTAGATTTCCAAGAATAGGGTTGGTGATCACTGCTGTAGCACAACTATGTTTGTGTTAGCTGTGATTAAGCTTAAGTGAAGATGTTTATTTTTGGTTTTATTTGCTGTCATTTTAATAACGGTTACCAAACCCTGCTGAAAAAAACAGCATCAAACCAGCATGGAACAGCATGGGAATTATGCTGGTCTATGCTGGTTTAGCTGGTGGTCACAGCATACCAGCACCAAAACACAACATATGCTGATATGACCAGCATGGGATGCTGGTGCTAAAGCTGGTTTGGTGCTGGTAGCTGGTGTTAATGCTGGTGCTGGTTTGATGCTGGTTTAGCTGGTGTTCACTAGCAAACCATCACCAAAACACAACATATGCTGGTCTTGCTGGTATGCTGTTTTTTTCAGCAGGGAAGCTACAACTTAGGTTCGACTCGCCGGGAGGGGACAACACGTATGCAGCTGTGTCTGAAAAAAGTAGCTCTGTCTGTGTGGCTCATCATCACAATCAAGATGATAGGATTCTTAACTCGGAAGGCCTTGAAAATGTCAGACTCTTCACTTTTACTGTGTGTGCGTGTGCGTGCGTGTGTGCGCGTGTGGTCTACTAGACATTGTCTCTTAAACATTGTCTGAGTAACAAAAACATGAACCCACCACACAAGAGGTGTTGTTTCATAAACACAGGTAAAATGTAGCAAAATAATTGTAGCAAAAAGAAAGCACATTTGAAATTTACACACAACCTCAATAGTTTCATAAACACTCTTAAATACAAACCGGGTACACACCACAAGATAATCGGGCCGATTTCCCCCCTTACAACAATACTCCCGATCTTCTTCTTGGTTGAACCGATTATCTTGTGGTGCACGGTGTGTTAAGAGCATCTAAATTTGCTCAAAAAATCAAACATATTGAACATTTGAATATTTAAGATCAGAAATCTTGTTGTGTGGGGGAACACAAAACATTTCCCACTACAACAAATAACATTTAAAACAATAGATATGTTCAGTGTCGTGTTTACCCACCACGCAAACTACGCAATTGCATGGGGCAATTGCATGGGGCCTCGTGGGCTTGGGGGATACTTGGGGGATACTTCATATCCTACATACTTCCTACATACTTCCTACATACATATAGGATACTTCAGGAGCGAAACTCTACGGGAAAGCACACCTCTGCTCAGCGCGCACAAATGCAGCCACACAAGTGCTGGAATGAGCGCTCGCTCGACTCTCTCTGTGCTCTCGTAACTGCACAACATTCACTCGATGGTCAAGTTTACTTTAAAGACTTTGGGCTTCACACCTGTGATTGGTGGTTTGGTTTGATGACACGCATTTTTTGTTCCACACTCGTACAGGTACAGTATAAACATGATAAAGACACCACGCAGGGTTAAATCACATCGAAAATGGACAAATCATATTCTGTATCTCATCATTGTCATTAAAATATCATCTTTAGTTTATTTCTAGACTATATGCTTGTTGTATCTCACAGTAAGTTTGTTTTTGCAATATGAACATGAGAGTTATGTGATTCCCATCCATAAATTCAAGCAATAACCAACTTACAATGTTGTTTGCTGGTGTTTGTTAGTTCAGTTTGTTAAAACAGTATGAATCTTAATCTAATGCTTCCTCTTTTTCCTCATTTAGTTTTTCTGACACTGAAGTTGCAGTATTAATTACATTGTTTTAAATACATCCTATAATACATTTGCAAGCAAAAGATATATCTGAGAGGGCGTGAAACATTTTTTTCAATCAAGAATTTTTGTCATGCCAAACTAACAATTTAGTGTTATTTTAAGCAGTGTAAAACAAAATAAACCAGGTTTATATATATCTCACTTAATTCTATATACTGAATATTATTGTTGTGCAATTCAAATGAAAAACCTTGGTCAATGCTGGGGCATGGGGGCCCCCGGTTATTGGACTTTGCTAAGGGCCACCAAAATGGTAAACACACCACTGACTGGATATGTTCTGGGGACATTAAATTAAGTTTATTTAACTAAGGGTGTTTTCAAGTTCGTTTTGAAAGAAACAAACCCAGTTCACTTAAAGCAGTGGTTCTCAGGGTTATTCCTGGAGGCCCACTGCTCTGCACATTCTGTATGTCTCCCTTATTTAACACACCTGATTCTTCTTCGTTTATTTCTTTACGCCATTACAACATCTACGGCTATATTCATGGCGAGAACAAGTGAATCCATACACAGGTTGGGGGAGGGACAATTTGACATCTAACTTGCATGTTTTTGGCCTGTGGGAGGAAACCCACGCTGACACAGGGAGAACATACAAACTCCACACAGAAAACCCACCTGCCCTAGCCGGGGCTCGAACCGGAGACCTTAACACATCTTCAATCATTAGTAGAGATCTCTATGAACTGCACTGATTGTGTCAGTTGAGGGAGATGTGCAAAATGTGCCTCCAGGAACAGAGCTGAGAACAGCCGACCTAAAGTGAACCAGAAAAGGAACTAGCCGAATGTGACCTCAGTCCTTTTGGTATTCACAATATAGTTGACTCAAAGGAGGACCCATTTCTTTTTTTGGTGAAGTGATCTCAGACCCTTTCTTGTTCACATCACAACTTCATGAGAACCGAGACCCCAGCTTTCTGTGCAGCAGTTGATTTTGATACACGTCAAAACGACACGCGAAGCAGACCGTGACCCTTATTGCTTTCGCATGTCAAAAAGAATTCGAACCACAAAAGAATCCAAATGCGAACCCAAGCGTGGTGTGAGTACAGTTTACATTTTGATCCTTTTAGGTGGATCTGATCAGCGTGAAGAGGTCTCTATTGCCGTGGGTCACCTCTGCTCTATCCCATGAGTGACAGTTTTTTTGCAGCATCAACCCCATCACCTCACTCACTGGCATATCTATCCCAGTTAAAGAGGGGCGATTAGGCTAATATTCTGAGCTCAGAGCCCTCCTGGAGAGCACACCAAATATACTTTATTGTAATTTATTGATTACATCCCTGCTGAAAAAACAGCATGGACCAGCATGGGAATTATGCTGGTCTATGGTGGTTTGATGCTGGTTTAGCTGGTGGTCACCAGCATACCAACACCAAAACACAACATATGCTG
>NW_027395284.1:1989544-2046511 GCF_027580225.2 Misgurnus anguillicaudatus | reverse complement strand
GTTTTTATAATAAATCTTTGAAAATCAAGTTATGGATTTGAATTTTTTATGTTTTTATAACCTAAAGATGCTATGTGAAAGTTTGTAACAGAAAATACTGGTTTTCATCTTGTCACTTTCTTGGTATAGAAAACACGTTTTTACCGAAATTTGTCAAAATGGATTTATTGCGTTTTGGAACCAAACTCTTCATATTTTGTCATTTATCTTTTCAAAAATAATTAAATTGCATTTTCATTTGCAAAACATGAAAGAGAAACACAACGTGTTATAAAAAAAGACCGCTTTAGGAGTTTATTTATCATGGTTAAAAACAGCTTTCTGGATCTACACGCACAAAATGGTAATGAAATAACGCAATATTTGTCAGCTCTTAAGGATTGCGTGTTAAAGATGCTGTCATAGTTTGAAATAAATGCAAATGTAACCAGGAGAAAATCGCTGTGTTACTTTTGTCCCGGTTCTCCCCTAATGCAGGACTGTTAGTGGGCGGGATTCATAAATGTGACCTCACATAAATGAGAGAATCAAAACAGCATGTCTAATTAGAGCAAAAGAACAAAGAGCGGGTGGATTTTTTCTCATCGTAGGGTGGTTGTGTTCACACACTGCCAACACACAACATTATGTTCACCTTGTAAAAATGGATTTTGCATAATAGGTGCCCTTTAATAAAAATACAGCAGCGTTTGTGTAAAGGAAGTCATTTTTATAGCCTTAATAAACATCCCCTGCCTCCAACTAATCTAACCTATTTTTTATTTAACATATACAACATATTTACAATGCCCATATTATGCGATATTAAGCACAATATAAAATAAAGTTTTGTATGCATTTATAAAAGAAGCTTTAATTTAAAGGGACAGTGCATAGCAAAGATTTTATCAGTATATGTGCTCCTTGGGATCAAACCCATGACCTTTGGCTAATGCAATCCTTTACCGACTGAACTACAAAAGCATTTTACTTACTGTGTACACACTTTCCATATTCTTGGTGACGGCAAAAATCGGTTGTATATTTTTCTCTTCCAGTTTACGAGCTATCTGACCAACAGATGGGTAATCCTGAAAACAGATTTTCAACATGATCTTAGTAAATAAGTAAAACAGAAAGTGCCAGTGTTTCATTTATATTTAATATGCCCAAACTTTACTTTTCAAATATAAGTCATACCCAGATGTTGCTTTTGCTGTACTTCTGGTTGACCAGCTGACAAGTTTCTTGGTTTGGTTCCAAAATGGCGGCAAGTTTTCCGTCCCCTGCCATATGAAAGCCATCATCTGTGGCCACCACCAGCAGCCGAGTGCTATTTCCCCAGCCAATCTCATCCTATTAGATATGTTAGATTACTATTATCTAAGACATCATAAAATTGACATCAAATGTTTGTATCACTCTTGGCTGTAAAGGGCTTTACTTTCAAAAGGTCTGTCTAAAAATGACTTAAGAACTAAAATGAGTAAGAAACTTTCTACAGCATGACAGTATGAGTTAATTTCTTTTACAAATTGGTTGACTACGTTTGTCAAAGTTGTCACTCCTGTAAATTACTGAACGGTGTGTATAGAACAGGATTAAAGGCGGAGTGCCCAATGTTTGAAAAACGCTTTGGAAAAGGAGACGGGCCGACTACCAAAACACACTTATAGTCAATCAGCAGTAAGGAGCATGTCTACTAACCGATATCCTTGCCGGGTTGCGTATGTGTGGTGCGGGTCTTTTAAAAGAAGGTCCAGATTCTATTGGGGTAGGGGCGTGTTTGTTTAGGTGATTTCAGATATCAACATTGGCTTTCAAACATTGTGCACTCCGCCTTTTAAGAGCTAAAAGGTGAGGTGACAACTGTATTGAGCTACAGTTTGTACATTGAGCTATTTTTTAAGAGTTTTGTAATTTATTTGTAAAAACTAGGGGTGTGCCGAGACTTACTCCACGACATATAGATATAATAATGATAATACACTAATAATTGCTTCAAATAAAGTATCAAAACCAAGTAAACACATTGTTTAATGTTAACCCTTAACTGGCACTTCCCTTAAGTGGGACACCTGACTTTACTTCAATATTTTGCTTGTAAATTTTTATCTATTACGACAAACTTTGTATCTTTGGAAAGGTCTAAGCCTCTAGAAGGCGTCCTCAGCTGGACGCCTACGTTTACTTCAGTTTTTTGCATGTGAATTTTTATCTAATCATGAAAAACTATAGACCATTTCAAAAGATGTAAACAACACTGGTCCAGAAGCACTTCCTGTTTCCGTTTTTTAACACTAGATAAACGTTGGGATAAAATAAACCAACAGAACATATAAACCTGAATTAACTGAAGTTAAACAAACATCTTAAAGATAATAATATATGTGAAATAAAAAAATAACTATCACAAACTGTAACAAGAAGTGTTTCTGGACCAGTGTTGTTTACATCATTTGAACTGGTCTATATATCGTTTGAAAGCTCTAAGAGTGTAGGTTTCAATTATCATCACCATTTTGGTAAAGGAATGACATAGTGAGAGCCATTTTCTAAAATGCCACGGGTCCACAGGTGGACCCAATTTGTTTTTACATATGTATAGCACTAATACCTTGTTCTAAACCTAGACAAATTTGTTTTACATATTTATAACACTAAACCCCTACTCTAAACCTAAAAAATCCTGACAAACTACATATCACGAGAAAGCTCTTAAGAGTGTAGTTTTTATATTTCAAGGTGATCTGATGATAGAAATAATGTAGTGACAGTTTTTTTGTAACATGTCCTCCCCCTATAGGAATGCATATTAATTATTATTTAATTATAACACTATATCCTATTATAAATATACAAAAATGTTGACAAATTTTTGTATCACTGGAAAGCTCTTAGAATGTAGTTTTCATAATTTAAAACCTTTAGTAGTTTATTAATTTGTGACAAGAGTATGCAGCAAACTATTGACCCCTAGTGCCCGTTGTTGGTAAAACCACTAAAAGTGTGACACAAACCTAATTTTTTTGTGATTTTAACTTGAAATTTGGATCACAACTTCTTGAGACTTGTGGCTTCATGTTTACATTATTACTTTTGGGAAACATTTACATTTTTAGAATTGTATTTTTAAAATATATGTTATTGCATTATTTTTGTTGTAATTTCACTTGTTTTTTACACACAGTAAAAGTCTTTATGCTGATATCACGAGAAATCTCATGACATTTTAATCTCACGAGATCTCGCCACACCCCTAGTTAAAACAGACATGTAATAAAGCAATAAGAACTTTTGTACAGGTGCAGGGTTTATATAAGCATTCAGAAAGTCTTACCACACAAACGGCAGCTTGCATGATGGCATCCAGGCTTCCCTCTGGAGGGTCCAGGTTTCCGGATATGTCCTGCCTGGCCACCATTTCTTTAAATTTTTCCCCATCAGAGGTCAAAGGAAGGACATGCTGAAAGCCAAATGCTGGCTGACAACGTACATTTTTGTCTGGACAAGGGCTTTGGAGCTTTGCTTCATTGGTGTCCGTAAATGGAAGAAGTGTCTTGTCGACAAATGAACCAAAACCTGTAGACCCAGAAATACACAATAAAGTAAAAGGTCTTTATTTTTTATTTTATTTTGATATAAATGTACAACTACATTGTCACTGGGGTGGTACCCTATATGGTTTAGTTTTGTACTATACAGGTATACAAACATAATACATGTTTGAGTTAATTTCTGTACCTACTGTATATTGTGTACATTTTAAAGGTACAGTTAAACATTTATTTAATGTTAAACATTTACTGTAACTGGTACACAATATGTTCGTGGGGTATTATAATGTCCACAAAATGTAGAAAAACATTTCAATGTGTTGTATACCCATAAAAAAGAAACAAAACAGAAACATTTGACAGGGACAGAAAAGGTACAGTTTTGTACTTTTTCTGACAGTGTATTTGAACAAAATTTGAAAAATATTTAGACAATATTTTACTCAATTCGTAGTTTTATTTAAACAGTATAAATAATTTTTGCTTTGGTACTTTGAACTGGTTTGAATTTGTGACTATTTAAAACAATATATATTGTTGTAAATCCTTGTTATTGTATATCATGCTCATTGAGACTTAAAAGGGGCAGGCCACACATATTTAAACATTCTCACCTATTCTGGCATTGCCAGTGATTTTTTTAAGCTCTTCGAGTAAAAATAATCCCAATTTTTTAACATTCTCCAGATCATCTTTCATAGAGTAGGAGAGATCCATCAGGTAGTAAAGATCCACTGGATAGCCTTCTGCTTGTTTAAATTCCAGCTGAAATGTATGGGGTTTCCCTGAGAACGCAACACATCCAACATTCTTTAAAAACAAACAAGCATATATCCAGTGCACAGTTTAGTTTTGTTTCACAAGTTTTGTTTCTAAGTATGAAACATACCAGGTCTAAGATCCAGCTTAATTTCTTGTGGTTGGATTTGCACTGGATTTTTACCAGCAATCAGGGGCTTGTTTTCAATTATATTTAATTTATTCGGAGGGTCTATTCTACCCTTGCATCCTTTTCCTTTAAGCTCACTAACAGTGTTGCACCGTACTGCTTCCTGCTCTCCAGTCTTGGTGAAATTCTGTGGTTTAAACAGGATGGAGTGAAATGTTAAGAGGAAACATTTACAACGTTAGGGTTCGAACAAGTCAAAACTTTAAATAATCCCCTGAGTTAAAATAAAATGTCTCACCGAACACTTCAAATAACATCTGCACTGTAGTTTCTACTGCTTTTTAAAGCACAACTTACCAAGTCTGTACACCAGGCACAGCCAGGTCCAGATTTGATGCAGTCATCACATGTGTTTACTGAACCTTTTAAGCATTGCTCCTCAGAGTATGCTAAAAGAAACAGTTTCAACATTTAGGTTCATTTATTTTGTATGCATGATTCAACATCCAATAACATTTCACATTCTGATCAAATTTTATACACTGTCAAAATAAAAATGGTCTCTAGATGTTACTGGGGCGGTACCCACATCTTTGCACATAAATATTCTATCTCTAAAAATGTTGGGTTTTAACTATAGACTGTTAAAAGACACTGCGCATCACTCACGGATTTCCGAAAATGGGTTTAGAGACAGGACGTGGGTGAAACTGAGGTGGCTGGGTGCTAAAACCATGCCCACCCAGCTCGACTCTAGTGACAGCAATGCCTGTTCAACATCACTAATTGCAGTTTAAATCACTTCCGTATTGGCTTCATCAGAGAGATTGGAAGGTTGCCCCTTGGTTTTAACCCGTATAGTTGAGTGAAATATGGACAAACCCAACAGTTTAGTTTATTTCAACCCAAATTCAATGCATAGCAACAAGCCAGCATAGGGTTATTTATTACCCAAAAGTCAGGTTTGTCCATAATTCAGCCAACTATGGGTTGAAACAACCCAAATTGTTAAGAGCACATACCTTATAGGTACATATGGATACCAAAATGGTGCAAATTAGTAACTCAAATGTTCTAAATGTATACATATTTGTACCAAAATGGCACATATCGGACCTTTTCAAAAGCTAGGGACCATTTAATTTTTTTCTGCAGGCAGTGTGCATCCATTTGCTACAAGCTCAATAACAGAGAAAAATCCTATCAGTGTTGCAGATGAAGTGACAAATAATAATTATATAAATATAACTGTCGGTTTACACCAAACGTGAAGCATGCAATCATATCGCGTTGCTCGCTCTAGATTACTCTAAAAGGGATTTAACTTTGTATCATGTGAATTTTTCGCTCGAGTTGAATATTTTTAACTTGGGTGAAGACGCGTTTGAGGCGAATAGCGCGTTTTCACGGCAAACGCGCTGCCCATATCGCGTCATTCGCATTGCCCAACGCGAGGACACGTCTGAACGCGTCTTTGGATTGACTTTGTATGTAATCTACTCGCGCAAATCGTTGAACTCGCATCTGGTGTAAACCCACAGTTAGGGCCGGGCATAGATTAATCTAGATTAATCTCATACAAAATAAAAGTATTTTTTGCATAACATATGAGTTTGTGCTGTGTGTAATTATTATGTATATATAAATACACACAAATTCATGTATGTATTTAAAAACATTTACATTTGTGTGTGTGTGTGTGTGTGTACTGTATGTGTGTATTTATTTAAAAAACAATATATAAATAAAACATTCTTAAATGTATATAAATATATGTGTGTGTGTGTGGTTAAATATACATAATATTAGCAACACAGCACAAACTCGTATATTATGCAAAAAATTACTTTTATTTTGTATCAGATTAATCTAGATTAATCTATGCCCAGCCCTAATAAATATATTAAGGATTATTTTAATAAAAAAGATACAGAACAAATTTAGTTTTAAGCAAATTAAAATTACATTTTACCCAAAATCTGTGCACTAAAATTTGGCTTTTACATTACATCTATGAATTTGACAGACACTTTATCTGAAGCGACTTAAAACGCACTCAAGCCATACATTGTATCAGCATGTGTTTTGGCGGGGGACCGAACACAGTATCTTTGTTTGCTGTTATAACACTGGCTGTTGAATTCTTTATTCTGACTGGTTGAAAAATGTTCCACAGGTATGCATTATATTTCGATAAACTCACACCTAACCTGTCAAATGACTTTAAATAACCACCAGAGCAATGTCTGTGGTTACAGTGGTATAAGTGAAATATTTGACTCAGGTCCTATGAATGACTTGAAAATGATGCATACTAGGGCTGGGTATATCGATTCAGATGTTCCAGATTGATTCGATTTCGATTCACAAGCTATCGATTCGATTTAGATTCGCGAGCTATTAAATCGGTTTAATTTCGACTCTTGGCTCGATTCCGATTCTTGGATTGATTTTTATACTCGACTCTCGATTCATCTCAATGAATATAGATTTAATACAAATACTATATTTATAAAAAAGAACAGTGAACATAAGTTTACAAGGGTAATGAATAAAAACAAATCAAAAGCCACAAACCTGTATATTAAACTCATTTATTTTAGGTACATTAAAGCAGAACCCATCTCTAATTTTCAAATGCATAAAATTATGTTAAATACAATAAAATATTGATGCAAGATGAAAAATGTATGGTGAAAAAGTCAGAACACTCAGTGGAGAAGACTAGTAATTGAATTAATGTTAATCTTACGTTCAATGTTTGCGTAAATAAATATGAAAAAAAAACGATTTGTGGCCTTGTGGCTCGATCACGGAAAAAACAGATTAATCGAAAAATAGATTTTTTTGCCCAGCCCTAATGCACATCTGTGTTGTAATGGCGCTTTGTGTCGTGCCGCATAAACACCTTGGATGAATGTGCATTATTTTCGATAATTCAACGGCCCGTCATCAATTATTCCTTACTTAATGCAATGCTTTATCAACTGACCCTTACGATAACAAACCATGGTTTTACTACATTCAAAACCAAAAAAACATGGTTTCTGTTGTAAAACCATGGTAACCACAAAATAACCATGCTTTTGACAACGATAGTTAAACCATGGTTAGTATAGTGAAACCATGGTTTTGCTGATATTAATCAATAGGCTACACCACAAAAACATTGTTATTACACTTTTACCAAAAAAACATGGTAAATTTTCGTAAGGGAAGCAACAGGATTGAATTGTAAGCTTTTTAGAGGATAACCCTGTTAGCTTAGCAGCATGCTAATAGTAAGCACTGAAATATATTTTGCATGATTGCTATTTGTATAATGTATGGAGTTGGTGCGTATGTAAGCTGCATATGTGACCCTTAAACACAAAATCAGTCAGAAGTAGCATATTATATTACGTATATTTGCAGCAATAGCAATACATTGTATGTGTCAATAACAATACATTGTATGTGTCAATAACAATACATTATATGTCAAAATGATACATTTTTATGCCAGAAATCATGTAAATATTTAGTAAATATAAAAAATATATTATTATATCATTATAATGTAATATATGTGTTGCTAAGGACTTCATTTGGACAACTTTAAAGTCGATTTCGATTAAACTCATTTCAATTTTTTTGCACCCTCAGATTCCAGATTTTCAAATAGTTGTATCTTGGCCAAATATTGTCCTAACCATACATAATTTTTTTTACTCATATCATGAACTGTATAAATATAAATTTCAAAAATTGACCTTTTTACTGGCTTGTGGTCTAACCTGGATCGGTCTCATTTAGGATGCTGCCTAAGTAGACAGCTACTTGTGTAGCCAGTAGCCAGCAAGGCAGCTCATCATGGTCCTTCAGATAAGGACTAAAATAATCTTCAAAACAAATCCAGTAGTAAATCATACCTACCATGTTTTCCTACCAACAACAAGAGAAGCCCCCTCAGGCAAATTGACAGCAACATTTCCTAAAGTAAAACAGAATTATTCTGTTTTAGTTTCATTTTAGTTTCCCAAACAACCACATTCAGCACCAACACTTAAATGCAAATAAGAAAATGTGTGTTTTTTTATACATTTTGAAACGTGCTACTGCTAGCTGTTTACGAATGATCTCTAGATATGATGTACTGTGCTATCTCTGTGCAGTTTTGCAACAGCCGTGGAAGGCGTTAAAAAAAAGTGTCAAGTTCATAAAACTGCAGATGAGATGTTTTAGCAGAAGTCGATGACACGTTTTAGAGAAGAGGAGTGGTTGCTATAATTGCTCCAGCTACATTTATTGCTTCATCTCTCTACAAAAAAACTAAGTTGCCCACAAAGAGATATGTTTACACCTCTAGGTCTAAGGTGACATGAAGTGGTGAGCAAGGCGCCATTATTTTTACTTACAGGAAGCTTCCAGTTTTATATTATTAGAATAGTTTACCCAAAGATTGTGACACTTCTTCTTTCCATTTATGTGGCAACATGTGAAAATGAAAATTTTGTCATATCTGTTACTCATTCTCATGTCGTTCCAAACCTTCAGTACTATAATCACTTGACTGGATTAATCAGATGTTTAGGTGGGCAGCACGCTCTCATGTATTTTTTATTTATGGAAAATGTGCTGTCGCTAACCTGAACCCTAATCATTACGATGACAACAAGATTTGAAACAAGTACACGTTTAATGTGCGTGAAAGTGTAACAATCTAAATACGTATGTACATTTAAACGCATTAAGAGCTTTTATGATAAGACAACATAAACAATACTTAAAGTATAAGCTTAAAACCTTTGCACATATTCTTTTTAAAACTTGCTGTTTACTATCATTGTATAGAAAAAACAGCTAAGACGGTCTTCCTAAGATCTTGAAAATTGAAAAAAGGTTCAATTTTGAGTAAACTATTAAAGTTTAATTAAAGTCATGCACTCTAAAAATGTTGGGTCGTCCAATTTGGACAAACTTAACAATCTATGCTGGGTTATTTCAACCCTCAAGTCTTAAGCTATACCATGCTTTCAGATTTAGCATACAAATAAAAATGAAACCTTCAATACGACTACACTTTTAAAATAACACTGTAAAGATGAATAGAGCAATAAAACTAAATCATTATGCTCATTAAAAAGTAATAAAATACATTAAACAGTTTTGTTCTTACTTACTGACAGTCGAAATGAAGCGCCCTATTAACACACAACCGTCATGGGTGGATATGAAAAAGAATCTGATTTCCTGAAACACATCACAGTTACTTCAGCACAGAATATAAGTTAGCAAACTCTACATGGCAGGAAGAGAGAACGGGTGAAAAGGGAAATAAGGGGTGGGGGTTCAGAGAGAGTTTAGGCAATGAAAAAAAAAGTCTTGGCCTAGTCCTGGAGTAAAACAGATGTTTGAACTGTCTTAACTGAAAATAACTTGCATGTGTAAAAATAAGCCAGGGCCATTGATTTGTCTCAGGATATACACCAGTAATGTCTTTTCTAAGGCATTTTTATTAAAGATGCTTAATCATCTTAACTACCCAGCAAGCATTTTTGACTAAAACAAGGCTAAGTTTGGGCTGCCAGTGAAAGTCTAATAGACGTCTAACCATAGCCCAAGAATAGATGATGCGTAACAAATAAAAGCAAACACCTGTTGACTTTGCTTACATGTTGGAATATCATACATCTTCAAGTTATTTTGGCAAAAATGGCCTGTAACCCAATTTAAGGTTATTTAGGGTGTGGGTTACTCAAAGCCGGACTGTATTGAGTCTATAGTTAGTTGTCATTTCAACGTCTCGGTTTTTGAATGCTGGGTAAGGCCTAGTTCTGTCTTTAGCTAAGCCATGTCTGTGAAACCATTAATACCAATGTATCAATTTAGACTTTTATACGCCAGCCTTTCGAACGATTTAACTAAGATTAAGATTTAGAATCACGATTAACCGCATACAAAATAAAAGTGATTTTTGGCATAAAATATGAGTGTGTGTAATTATTATGTACATATAAATACGCACACATTCATGTATGTATTTTAAGAAACATTTACATGTGTATATATATTCATTTATATTTTTATATATTCTATATTATATATAAATTTAAAAAAAAAGGTATATATAAATTTAAAAAAATCTGACATGAATATATTATGTACATATATTATGCAAAAAAACTTTTTTATTTTGTATGCGATTAATCGCGATTAATCTTTTCCCAGCCCTAAACTAAACAGTTTTTAAAAATTGTATTTCAAATAAAAGTCACTTGGGATAATATCTAGGATACATTCACTGCTCACTCACATTATAACAAAATTGGATTGTAATTTCTTTTTACGGCTGTATGATTGCTTTGTGTAAACCGACTAATATGTTTTAATAAATGCTCTCCCTCTGCATCAGCTCTCAATTTGTAAAAAATATACATACTGTACTGGTATAACAATGCTATTTATAATCATAGCTCAAGACTTCCTTCTTTATTCTAGAAGACTAAGCTGCAAAATTATTTCTTGCGTAACATACAGCAGACAGATGAATGGATTATGGGTAATGTAGTATTAGGGTGGTCCTTATTTTTCAACTTTTAAAAGTTCATGCTCATACCCCACCAATATTTTTTAATAAATAAATAAAAAAATTGGCAATTTTTTCAATATTAATTAATATTTTGAGGTTGCTCAAGACCTTTAAAGTTTAACACATTTGCGTATTATGTGATACTTTGTGCTAGCTTGTATAATAAAGCAATAAACCCCAAGAAGCTGTGGGTTACCAGTGCATTTTATAACAGCTAAGGGGCGTTGTTAGGCACGACGCGAAGCGTAAAATGCATGCGGTAAAATGCACTGGTAACCCCACTGCTTCGAGGGGTTTATTGCGTTTATAAAACGGTTACTTCATATGCATAACGTTAGCGGGATCTATAAAATAAAACACAAATAAGTTGTAATTATATTAGTACAAATATTGCTCTTCCGCCAAATAAAGTAGTTCCTCAGAATCAAGTGTGACTGAAACAGAGCGCAGTTTCCAACCAACAGAGATGCAGCAAAGACACAATGAAAATATGATTTAGGACTGTGGTGTTTATTTTATAAATCACCATTCATCTAATTTATACATTAACATTTTAATTTGCGCAACTGTTGTTGTGATGATCAAATATGGAAGCATGCTGAACTCTTTCCCCGCAATCATTTACGGCTGTATGATTGCTTTGTGTAAACCGACTAATATGTTTTAATAAATGCTCTCCCTCTGCATCAGCTCTCAATTTGTAAAAAAAATATACATACTGTACTGGTATAACAATGCTATTTATAATCATAGCTCAAGACTTCCTTCTTTATTCAAGAAGACTAAGCTGCAAAATTATTTCTTGCGTAACATACAGCAGACAGATGAATGCATTTAAACATGTAACCACATGACCACGCACATTTATGATATTATGTTATTATGCATGCATCATAAACCAATGCATTTATTTTTTAATCAGACAAAATAATAGTAATTAGTAATAGTAATTTTAAGGGCCAGCCCGTCCAACAGGCAATACAGGCACTACGACAACACGAAGGCCCACCAAGCATAAAAATAATATGTAAGTACACAAACAGCAAAGGCGTGATCAGGGGGCAATACTGGTTGCATGCGCAGCGGCCTTTTTGATTAACATATGGGTCACAAAAATGGTAGGTGAAAAACCCCACAGTGATTTAATAAACTCTCCACACAACAGTCGATAGTAAAATGACAAAAAATACAAATCATCAGTATACATTAAGACAGAAAACATTACAAAATAGAAGAAGAGTCGGCTAATTTGCATAATGTTAATGAAGCGATTGCGCTTGCGGAGTTGTGTGTCAAATTGCGCATGCTTAGAAATGAAACGTTTAGGATTATGGGTAATGTAGTATTAGGGTGGTCCTTATTTTTCAACTTTTAAAAGTTCATGCTCATACCCCACCAATATTTGCCATTTTTTTCAATATTAATTAATATTTTGAGGTTGCTCAAGACCTTTAAAGTTTAACACATTTGCGTATTATGTGATACTTTGTGCTAGCTTGTATAATAAAGCAATAAACCCCAAGAAGCAGTGGGTTACCAGTGCATTTTATAACAGCTAAGGGGCGTTGTGCTCACGGAGTGCCTAAAACCCCCTTAGCTGTTATAAAATGCACTGGTAACCCCACTGCTTCGAGGGGTTTATTGCGTTTATAAAACGGTTACTTCATATGCATAATGTTAGCGGGATTTTATAAAATAAAACACAAATAAGTTGTAATTATATTAGTACAAATATTACTCTTCCGCCAAACAAAGCAGTTCCTCAGAATCAAGTGTGACTGAAACAGAGCGCAGTTCCCAACCAACAGAGATGCAGCAAAGACACAATGAAAATATGATTTAAGACTGTGGTGTTTATTTTATAAATCACCATTCATCTAATTTATACATTAACATTTATATTGTGCAACTGTTGTTGTGATGATCAAATATGGAAGCATGCTGAGCTCTTTCCCCGTCAGCGTTTTTTTTTTTTAAGTTGCCACCCAGTTTTAGTTTAATGCCTTGCAGAAAAATTACCTTCTTTAAATAAACATAAAATATCAAATGAAAGAACAGACCATCCGCTTTCAAACAAAAACAAACAAAAAAAGTTTAATCCGACCTTCATTTGTTCTCTTATCACCTCTCAATTTTTTAGCTAAAAGCGGAGATAATTCAATTTTGGTGAAGACCTTTTGTTAGAGATCAGATTCAGAGCCTGATGAAAACACGCAGTTTTCAGTGTTGAGTGAATGTGTCAGTGTTTAAATTGAGTAAGTGGATAATAGTGGACTTATGAACTTGAGTTATAAACTCCTCAGACAACGTTTTCTCTTTATCGACGAGATGACTCAACAATATTTATTGACATTTATCTGGATATCGCCATTAATTGTGCAATTGTAGACAAATTAAAAATATGATTAAATCAGTACACAGCAACAGTGGCGCAATGATACTTATGTAATGTGGTCTGAACCGTGAGGTTACCGGTGTATCTTATCATGACTTAGAACGCGTTTCAACCAATCAGAATGAAAAAACAGAACTGCCTGTTTTATAATTGTTTAATAATATATACTTATGGCAGCAATGGATTTATTTGACCATGCTCCATGCAATTAAAACTCATGTTTTAGTTGTGATATGTCTTTCAAAGCAAGAAAGCTTCAATGTGAATGAAGCACAATAGACAATAGATGGGTTGCTCGCCGATGTCAGTAACTGCTTGCGCGCGCAACCAAGAGGCAGAAAGAAGAGACGTGCATTGTGTTGTATGATAGTAGCTGTGTCTGTAAGTCAAAATGCCAAGGAGTTGCTGCATGGATAATAGTACCAACAGAGCCAGTGCTGGGTGCCTGATGTTAACATACCAGTAGATGCGACTATTACGTTACTAGCCTAACATTATAATTCATACATGTATCACAGTAACACTGCAAAAATAAAGACAGAAAAACAGATCCAACTAAAATCAAGTTTTACGCTTCAATAATTAAGGTTGTTGCAGTAGCGGACCTGGGGGCTTATTACAGAAACTTTCTATCTCAGGTCTTAACTTAGGATATGATGTGTTAAAGGAACAGTATGTAGTATTGTGGCCAAAACTGGTATTGCAATCACAAAACTTGTGGCTAAAACTGGTACTGCAATCACATAACTGGTGGCCAATACACAAAATGACAACATAAACATCAGTTGAGGGCTGCAACTCCACTTTTTAAATGACAATATCCTGGCAAGACCACTGTTGTCGGTGATATAAGTATTTGAAATGAAAATTATTTCTTAATGTCTAGTATCAGAGCCATTTTATGATTAATTGATATACATTTCTTACATACTGTTCCTTTAAGTTAAGATTTTTCACAAATTCATATTACAGAATCAAATCTTAAATTGATTTAGGATTCTCATCTTATCTCACCAAATCTTATCTCATCTCTAGTTAGGAAATCCCAAATCGCTTAATCATGTTTCCGCTATCAACTGTCATGTCTGTTACCAAACAACCAGCCATGCGTGAGCTGCTGCTACAGTAAACAAAAGAATTGTCCTTTTAATTTCAATGGGCCAGAAAAATACATTTTATTAAATTCATAGTAATCATAGTCTGTGTTTTTTGTATTAGTGTTTTAGCACATCATCTATCAGTTACCATTTAATTTAAACATTTAGCAAATGTGACTTACAAAAATTAAAAAAATTATTCTTCCTAAGTGCTAGGATACTATTGTATATTTTAACATTTGATAAGAGACATGACAAGAAATAGATGCTGAGTCAAGTGTGTACTGTATTCACTATAATCCCATCAAGTGTGTGAAGGTAAAAAACATTCAAAGAGTAATCCAAAAACAAACATTGATGTTTTTCATCCTCCACTTTGTGAAAAATGTAATTTCATTCTCCCGCAGCTCTATCATAATGTGATTGTTTCAGCTGGCTCTCATTAAAGTTTTAAGTTAGGACACCTGTGAGGTTACCCTAAAGTTTTTAGGATGTTTTGTCAAGTTTGGATGCTTCTGTAACACCACTTTCCTATCTGCAGTTAAGATAAGATAATGCATTTAGGAACATCATTCTGTAATAGCTTTTGTCTTAAACGAGGTCCTAACTGAAATGACCATGGTTACCAAACAGTTAAGATAAGATTTTAAAGTTAGGACTTTTCTGTAATACGCCCCCCAATCGTGCTTTCTGCCTCCTGGATGAGGGCGCACCCTGTAATGTTTGTAAACATCTTTCAACAAAGATAAAACCCCACTTATTTTAGTGAGGTTGCGGTGGTAGGCTTAGGCTTAGACCTATGTTCTGCTTTACATTGTTTAATGTGTATGCTAATTTAAAAACACAAGAAAAATGTCCATCACCCTTTATAAATTAATCCATATCAAAAAGACTATTATATGTCATTTACTATACTAAACTGTGGTAAAATTCTTAGATACTAAAAAAATTGCTATAGTAAGGTTCAAAAACAGTATACAGCAGTGGCAGCTCGTGACTGCTCATCCGAGGGGCGCAAATTCAAAATATGTGTTCGAAGTGTTGTGTGTCGCTCGTGTTTTCAAAATATGTGTTTGTTGCGTCATGTGAACCATGTGCATTACCTGTTTTTTTTTTTTCAAAATAAGTACCTATACTACCTGCTGCACACGCGTCAAAACAGTTTATGATAAAAGAGACGCTCATGTTCACAAAATGCACGCAAGACACTCCCTTAACAGTAAACTCTGATTACGCATGAGATTATGCGAGTATCTAGCAAACACGAGCGTCTCTTTTATCATAAACCCTTTGGACGCGTCTGCAGCAGGCACTTATTTTGACAAGACACGTGATGCACATAGATTCACTCGACACACCGAACCACACACATGATGGGGTACATACATGTCGTGACGAACTTCACATTGAGTGCCCTCGAAAAAAGAAGTCACCGGCCGCCACTAGTATACAGAATACTATATCACCCTATAGTAGTTATTTTGTATTAAAGCTCATGTAATACACGCTGTTTCTGCATTTCTGATGTTAATCTGGAGTACCTATAGAGTAGTATGACATCCTTTATATCTCTGAAGAGTCTTTAGTTTAATCAGATTTATAAATGAAAGATTAGCTTTACCGAATCTTTCCGATAACATAGGAAAAAATGAAGAAGGAGGAGTTACTTTCGCAGGAGGAGCGAGTACGAGTCATGCAACACTATACAACACTGTTTTAACTTATGATTCACTACATGTTCGTGTCATTTATATAATATGCACGCGACTATTTCCAACATAAGACAGAAGTCTTACTTACCGCGTGCAACTCGTCATGACCCGGTTGGGAAAATCCACTGAATCAAACACACACGCAAAACTCCGCTGCTACCCCGGATAATAAACTATATCCATTGTTTCCATAAGGCTGGATGTCTTGGGCGGGGTTTTCCGGGGGACGTTTTCCGGTGGAAGCCCATATAAAGAAGTGATACCTATCGAAAACCCCTGAAACGTCAGTTAGAACTGTAATCGAAAAAAACTTGCCGAAACTTGTAGGAACCCTGGCGAAGTGCATTCGGCACAGAAATACTCTGTAACACGTCCAACTGCTGTTTTGACACTTTGCCTACGTTTAGCATGAGGAAACAACTCTATAACTGTGTTAATAAGTCAGAATGCTTGAAATACCATTAACCCCCCCCCCCCCCCCTTTAAAATCCATGATATTTGTATTGATGCATACAGTACTGTAGAAACAACATTGCTTTATAAGTTGCACATAATAAAAACTTCTACACTTAAATATATAAATTCTCATTTTTGTGTGTGTCACTTTCACTTGTCAAATTGCAGTGCTATGACCATTTTTAAACCAGTGGGCCCCATTTTCATGGTCTCGCCTGGGGCCGTATAAACCCATTGGGCGGCCCTGGTAATTTAAAAAAATTATTAAAAATGTCATTTATGTACACCCGCAACCGTTATATTTTCAGAGGTCCATCTGCAACTACAGTCAACACGCCTCAACAAATGACACAAACCAAGAACAAGTGGACCCATTAGCATAACATAACATGTTCTTGCTTTTCAAAGACAGCTGGATGGGGCGGCACAAAACAGTGCACAGGGGTCTCGAGATGTGTTTTTCACACTTGAACTATTTCTGCTGTAACTTCAAATACCATCCAAAAGCAAAAGCATCATGGTGAGAGACACAGATCAACAGTGAGAGATAACAAAGACAACATGTGGACTTTAGGGAAAAATATAATTACAAAAAATATGATGACTGCTCGAGAAGAGATTGTTAATCAAAAGAAACAGGGCACAAATCATTCAATGATGGTTTAGGAACAAATGGCTATAAAAGATCTTTAAGGTAGCTTAAAGCATGGACATAGAGATGGAGATGCATCAAAAATATGAAGAAAAAAACATAAGAATCAACTATGATTTCAGAGCAAAGCTCCATATCTTTAAAAAGCCATATTTAAAAAGGAACACATAAGAGTGTCATGTTGTAAAAGTGTGTGTTGCTTGTTAAAAATATGATGTCTCAAATCAAGGTATAGTTCAGAAATGAAAGTTTAAGGCAGGATATGACATTACTGTGCACAACAGAGATATGACAGTTGATTTTACATCAAAGACATTTCTAAAGATAAATAAAATCTTTCATTTATATAAAAGCACTGAATTTACTGGGTAATAGATTAAAGTTAAACTTACTGTAAACAGGAAGCCGCGATCGATTTTACTTACGTAACTTATTACGTATTTCGAGTGCAACGAAATATTGGGTTGGTGACCGTTTTCAATCCGAAGCCTGCAGCCTCCGGAGTCGCATACTGTATGCAGGCTGCATACGTCATTAAGTCTGGCGATTTAAGCATTCGCAAATCATAAGCATATTACAACAATTTACGATTAACAAAGAATAAAAGTTAACTTTATAATTGTTAATATTCTGAAATAAGACAGCCTGGATGACGTAGGAGGAGCCTGGAAATGCGACCTCCGGAGGCTCCAGCCTTCGGTTTGAGAAACGGCCATCATATGAGGAAAATACCGGGCGTGGCTTGCGTTTTCCACTGTGATTTGATTGGAATGGAACTTCCTCGCATCTAAGCTCCACCCTCATAGGATGCAAGCGAGGAAAGACGCGAGGACGATGGAGACGAAGCATTAAAGGTGCGGTGAATCGGCTATTTTTATTGTTTTATACTGTTTTTTTTATTCAGTGCTTACTTTTAAAGGAGAAACAAAAGGCATTTATAACTATGAGAATTACAAAACAAGACTAAGATTTACATACAAAGACATTACATTTACATTCATCTGTAGGCTACATATTAAGTAAAATAAATAAATAATGAAATAAATAAAATGAAAAGAAAAAAATACATCAAAAATAAAACGCATATACGGGGATTTCACATTCCTAATTCAAAATCCTGTAGTAAGGTACATAAATATCTTGCTTTGGGACTTTTCATACTTTTTAAGGTATCCAAATAAATTCAAATTCCTCTTTAAACACTACAAAACGTAGTTTTACAAAATGTACATTTATGAATGTAAAATTTAACCAACAACAACACATTTTTTACAACATATTATATATTTCGATTCTCAATTAAGTTTTATACTGTTGTGTGACATCTACTTATTACGTTCACTTGTTTTTTACATTCAAAAACACCAGAAGCAATAAGTAATAGGCTATTTTGTAAATCATGTACAGACCCAGGATATCCCACAAAGTGCATGCTTTGTTAAAAATAAAGCTGCAGAATTGCAACAGCTGTGCTGAGATGGCAGTAAATATGTAATAGTTTGTTAGAAAAATACATTTGAATAAAGTTTTGTTTCATATGGTTTGGACTTCTATGTTTTCATTTATTGTGATAGTTTTATTCATTAATTTATTCATCTTTACTGTTAAGTAAATAAAATAAAATCATTTCATTAAAGGGATAGTTCGGCCAAAAACGATATTAAACCCATTATTTACTCACCCCCAAGCTGTCCAAGTTGCATATGTCCATCGTTTTTCAGACAAACACATTTTCGGATATTTTAGAAAATATTGTAGATCTTTCTGTTGATTAAATGTAATGTTGCGGGGTCCAGCAATAGTCCACGACCTTCAAGTCCAAAAAAAGTGCGTCCATCCTTCACAAATTAAATCCAAACGGCTCCAGGATGATAAACAAAGGTCTTCTGAGGGTAATCCGTGCGGTGTTGTTGTAGAAATATCCATATTTAAAATTGTATTAACGTAATTAACTAGCTTCCGGTAGCGCCGCCATCTTAGACTCAGGAGAGAGTATTAGCGTAGTGTACGCACTTTTCTTAGTGACGTATGACAAATTCGGAGGGCGGGGGACAGAGCAGCAGCAGAGAAACCGCTGTATGCTGCGTAAGCGCTCATCCTGAATGCGGATGACTCTAAGATGGCGGCGCTACCGGAAGGTAGTTAATTACGTTAATAACATTTTAAATATGGATATTTCTACAACAACACCGCACGGATTACCCTCAGAAGACCTTTGTTTATCATCCTGGAGCCGTTTGGATTTAATTTGTGAAGGATTGACGCACTTTTTTTGGACTTGAAGGTCGTGGACTATTGCTGGACCCCGTAACATTACATTTAATCAACAGAAAGATCTACAATATTTTCTAAAATATCCGAAAATGTGTTTGTCTGAAAAACGATGGACATATGCAACTTGGACAGCTTGGGGGTGAGTAAATAATGGATTTAATATCGTTTTTGGCAGAACTATCCCTTTAATTCCTGCATTAATTATTGCTTGACTTTAAATGTATGCATTCACACCGCCTGCATTTGTCTAGTTTGTATTCAAGCATGTCATCTGACAATACATATTAAATTACAGTTTAAATTACAACAATAATGACCAATACTTCCTTATATTACACATTTTCTTAGTGGACCAAAATGAGAAAAATAATATTGAAAAAAATAGTATTGTTCATTATTGTTGTGCATAACTTCTAACAATGTAATTCTGTGGTATAATATCTTAAAGATATCTTAATTTTAAACATTTTTTCCATGTTTAAGTGTTATAATTGGGTCCCCAGTGCTTCTATCAACCCAGAAAATGTGAAAAAGATCAACCCAGTAACTTTTGGTAAACCATTCTCTGCAAGCATGTGAAAAAAATAGTTTCCCCTGGTGATGTCAGAAGGGGATAATATGAGCGGTATTATCCCCTTCTGACATCCTATCTACCTACCTATCTATAAGGTATTTTGAGCTAAAACTTCACGTATGTACTCTGTACAACAAACATTTATTTGACATCTTTAAAAAAGTCTTGTAAAATGTCTCATTTAAGTATTTTTCGAGTATATAACCAACAGTTTTCTCCAAAGGCGAAATCTTCGAGCAGCTGCCCGTCTTCTTTGTCCAAACATTCCAATCATTGCAAACCGTACAAGTAGGGTTGTCAAGTAACTTATGCAATCAGGTGTTAGTGCACCTGTCCCTCGTACAAGCGTATATGTTTTTATGCCTGTTATTAGGCTTGTTTGAGTTAGCAGTGCTGCAAGAACCAACAGTGATGACATTAAAGTACCGTGAGGGAGTGATTCGAGAAATCATACAGAAAAGTATTTTGCGGTACTGTGATGTCATCCGCCTGTCGGTTCTTGCAGAGCCACATCCCTTGCGAAAATTGTTTATGGTTTAACTACAGTTAAAACCAAAAAACCATGGTTACCACCACAATACAAGCCACTCTATAATGTGCAATTTTTTACCCTAAACAAAATAGGGTAAAGGTAAGTGTGGCGTGTTTGCTGGCAAGGCATTTACTCTGATCTGGTTCAGTACTTCACATGTTTTAATGCATTAAACACCAGTAGATTTCTTGGTCGACATATTAATTCATTATCAACTTAAAATGACAAATATAAGACTACTACCTGGGTCTGGTTCCCAAGCATGTCCACTTTTTTAATGCACTATACATTAGAGGTTTTCATTTATCACCACACATCCAAACAAAACAGGGTAGGCCTGGCGTGCAAGCGGTGGCCTGGGGTGGGAACTGTCCTGTGGGGTCATGAGGGGCCCGGTGCCACATCTGTCCCCAATACCTCAATACACATGGGCTAGGTGTTTGTGACATATGTATGTACACAATGATGCTTTCCTGTTGTTACGGTACAGCAATTCTCTGTCATCTCCCCCATCTTTCAACCCCCCTGTCTTCCCCCCCCCCCTTTTTTCTTTTCTTTTTCTTCTCTTCTAACCCAATGAATTTACCTAAATGTATCTATTGATTGGATTACCTACTGCTAAACATGTGCATTACATGGTATGTATGGGCAATGACTATATTTATTCTTTGTTTGTCTTATCTGTTTCTGTTTTGTTCTATCCATTGTTATTTACCACATGTAAATAAGAGTCACTTTCTGTGTTTGCATTAAATAAATAAATATAATGTGCAATTTTACTGTATTTGGGGGGTCTGAAACTATTTGCCTTACACAGAGCAACATATCTCCTTTGGTCAGGTCGTTGATTTTGGCCTGTGTAATGTTGGTCCACTCCTCTTCAATGGCTGTGTGAAGTTGCTGGATGTTGGAAGGAACTGGAACATGCTTTGGTATACGCCCGGAATGTCCGGTGAGTTTGCTGGCCATTTAAGAACTGGGATGTTTTCAGCTTCCAGGAATTGTGGACAGATGCTTGCAACATGGAGCTGTGCATTATCATGCTACAACATTGGGTGATGGTCGTGGATGAATTGCACAGCAGTGGGCCTCAGGATCTCTGTGCATTCAAAATGCCATCAATAAAATGCACCTGTGTTCGTTGTCCATAACATATGCATATGAAGAGGACGACAAGTATGCAGCTAAGCTTCCCGTTAAGCTTGCCCGTTTCTGACGGTTTGTGCAGAAATTCTTTGGTTATGCAAACCGATTGTTGCAGCAGCTGTCCGGGTGGCTGGTCTCAGACGATCTTGAAGGTGAAGATGTGAGGATGCTGCATGTGGAGGTCCTGGGCTGGTGTGGTTACACATGGTCTGTGGTTACTGCCAAATTCTTTGAAACGCCTTTGGAGATAGCTTATGGTAGAGAAATGAACATTCAATTCACATGCCAATGGAACATTCTCTCAAAACTTGTGCTGTGTGATAAACTGCACATTTTTGAGTGGCCTTTTATTGTGGCCAGCCTAAGGCACACATGTGAAATAATAATCATGCTGTCTAATCAGCATCTTTATATGCCAAACCTGTGAAGTGGATGGATTATCTCGGTAAAGGAGAAGTGCTTACTAACACATATTTAGACAGCTTTGTGAACAATATTTAAGAGTAAAAGGCCTTTTGTGTACATAGAAAAAGTCTTAGATCTTTGAGTTCACCTCATGAAAAATGGGCACAAAAGTGTTGTGTTTATAATTTGGCTTTATTTTACACGCTTCTGTTTTTCTTTACTTCCTTTTTAATATGAATTGATTTAAATGCATTTTTAATGCAAAGTTCCCATATGCAAATTTGGTGTTTAACATTTTTATCTAGAGACACGTGTATTTATGTGATATATTTGTATACGGCAGTTATTATTTAACTTCAGGGGTACAGTGCACATGGATTACTTTTATGCTTTTGTAGTAAATATCACCATCTACTTTCATTGTTTAACAGCAGCTCGAACTTTCTTCTGGATATCATTTGTTGTTTTCCATGAAAGGAAAAAATTGAAGAAGTTTGGAAAACATGTGTAAATGTTCGTAAGTCTCTGAAAAAGGAAGTTAGAGCCACAGAAAGGGAAGTAGTCTTTTTTGTACTTTTCTAAATTTCTTTTAAAGACGGTTAAATGGCTATCGACACAATTACGAGACAAAATGATGCAGCATATTTTGTAGAATTAACTTTAAACAATTATTAAATAAAACAAAAAGACTAAAAAAATCTGCTGTAAGTAAATAACACTCAATCTACATATCCTAAAAAAATGAAATGCCAGACATTAAGTGTGTAATGTTTGTGTATTGTTATGTTAGCGTTGACCTGCCTGGGGGACAATGCATGAAAATTAGCCCTTGGCTAAATCCGGTACAATACAAAATGGAAATTTTATGTTAAAAATTGTGCATGGTCCCATTATAAATAAATAAATTAAATTAAATAATTTCTGCACCACTGGTGCCAAGGGCGTCATGCACCCAATTTATTTAAGGGGGAACACAGTGTGCACAGCACATTATGTGCACAGACATTAAAACAAATTCAAAATATGGATATATTGAAAGAAGCTACATTTGAAATACCATTTACACAGACTGTTTAAAGGAAAAGTTCACCAAATATGGAACCAAACCGTTCATGAGCCCCATTTGCTTCTATAATAAAAGGAAAACGATACTATGGAAGTGCACTCTTATGCTACGTACACACCAAACGCGAGGCATTGCGATTAAAATTCGTATCATGCATATTTTTGCTCGAGTTGAATATTTTTAACTTGGGCAAAAACACGTTTGAGGCGAATAACGCGCGTTTGAGGCGAATAGCGTGCGTTTGAGGCGAATAGCGCGTGTTTGAGGCGAATACCACGTGTTTCCGCGGCAAACGCTCCGCTCATATTGCGTCATTCGCATCGTCCCACGCGAGGACGTGCCTGATTGCGTCTTTGCATTGACTTTGTATGTAATCTACTCGCTCAAATCATTGAAATCGGTCTGGTGTGAACCCACTGATAGAACGGATGTGTTAAAAACAACACATTAGTGTTCGTTTAGGGACAACACACTAAATGCGTTATCCCAGAATCCACACATATTTGTGTTATTATTGAAACAACACGTTTTGTGTTACTTTAAACACAACTTGTTTTATTTTAACACAAAATCAACACAACATGACACATAATGTGTTAAAATAACACAATGTGTTAAAAGCATAACACAAAAAAATTGACACATCCTTTCTTAGAGTGCAATGGGGCTTGGTTACAAACATTCCTCGAAATATCTTCCTTCGTGTTCATCAAAACAAAGAAATTTATACAGGTTTGTAATAAAATGAGAGTAAATGATGACATAATTTTCATTTTTGGGTGAACTATCCCTTTAAAACGGCTTAATTGTGCCATTAGCGTACTTGCACATCAACTGTGTCATGTTATTAAATTTATTTAATTTTAAAAGCATAAAGTTTATAAATATTAAAAATGACAAAAACAAAGTTTAAGGCTGATTAAAAAATCCATTGCCTGTGTAGTGTAGGATAATATCATAAAAATTCTAGACTTTTTAAGCACACATGCTAAACTGTTAGTTTTAAATGCTTACATCTTCTGTATGCGAATGTTGATTCATACCAAAATGCTTTTTTGTCACATGAAAACGTCTTGTGTTACGTATGTAACTGTTGTTCCCTGAGAAGGGAACGAGACGCTGCGTCTCCCTTGTCATACTTCCTGCGTCCCTGTAACGCCGTCTTTGGCAATATTTCAGATAGTGATATACTTCCTGGCTCCCGCGTCACCCTGTCTTTGTCTTTAAGCCTCACCATTGGTTGAATTTGATATACAGATTTAGACACACTTACCCCTGGAGGCGTCCCCAAAGTGTCACCACAGTGACGCAGCACGAGTTCTCTCAAAAGGGAACTGTAACAATGTATCTTAAAAGGTAACACAATGTAACCTTGCTCTCACCTGAAATATATCCCCACATTTAGTCCTTGATTTTGAGGGTATTGGACCTGGAAAGTCCTTGAAAGGTCCTTGGATTTGAAGTTAACTAAGGTGTGGGAACCCTGTATATTAAAATATGCACCATTGACTTGCCTCAAGATACACAGCACTAACGTCTTTTCTAAAGCAAATATATATACGAATGCTTAAACATCTTAATTTAACTATAGGGTCTAGTCCTTAGTTATAACACCAGTCCCAGGTGTTATAAATCTCACTATAGAAGACTGTATTACTAAAACAAAAATCATTATTGATGTTTATTCTCCTTCACTCTAATCATCAACGCTGCAAAAACAATTCAATAAAAATAAATATTTGATGCAAAGCTGATCGAAGTGTAATGCTGTATTCAACACTTTGTTTATTTTTTACATTTCATTGTAATTGCATTGAATGCATACAATGTGCACATGAAGGCGTCAGCAGCACTGTTGCATCTGGGTTTGTAATATAATTAATTAATTATTCATTGTGTCCAGAATGAAACACATGATTAAAAAGGTGAAGTGAAGAACAGTTCATATAAAACCAACAGAGGAACAAATAAAAAGATGCTTCATTGATTTTGGGGCTGCATGCAAAATCCACCTGGCTCAAAAAATGGAACTGGTTGCCACCAAAAGGAATTTGTTTGACTAGGTTAAATAGACTAGACATACATACATACTTAAGTCAATGCTGTGAATTTGGGATCGGGCTGTCTGTCTTTATTCAAAAATACACACTTAACCAACACTTCTGGCTTTTACATACTTCTCCTTTCCCTGCACATAATTTCCAGAATTCGCATACTTTCTATTTTCTGACCACACAGACAGACGGATCAAAATAAAAGCAAGTTGGTCTTGATACTAAATGTGTTAACCGTTAGTTAGGTAGGGTGTGTAAATTAATAGCATATATTACCTTTTGCATGCACGTTCTTTATGAACTCTTCAAGCAACACATTCACCACAGGCCTCGCTTTATCACATTAGACCGGAAAGCATGGGTTAAAAGATAAAGCCCAAACTATGTGCTCAATTCCTCTAAATGATAAAGTCGTATAAGTCATTTCTTGGTTTAATTATTTTTGGAAAGTGACACTGCATTACTCAAACGTCCCAGTGAGTCATCTTACACTCCTCACAAGCATTCACAAACTGTACTCTGAAACCAGTACTCTTCATTTCCTTTTAAAAACTAAAGTAATCGTGTATTATCTAAAACAATGTATATGCTAATTACCTTTAATGTGTGGTTGCTTTTATTGTTTTTGGACAGTCACGTATGGTGATACATACGATGATCAATGGACTTTATGCACACTTAACTTCTGCTTTTGACTTAAGACTGCTCTTCAGTTTCTGTTTTTATATATTTATATTTATATATTTTTTATTTAAATTGGAGGGACGTCAGAATCGCTAAAATTTACACATTGTTTGCTGGATTTACCCAAAGTTACAATCTATGATGTGTGAAAAATTGTTCCAGATGTGCAAACTTGAGAAAGGTTTCAAGTTTTATGTGTTTTCTTATATCTCTGTAATCATTAAGATAAGTTCAGCTAGCCTGCACAGGGCTTACATTGTGCTGTTTTTACGATTTGTTCAGCAGCAGGCTAATCACATTAGTTAAAATGTTTGTCATTTAAGTTAAAGTTACATAAAAATATATGTTGATTTGACAAAAATGCTGCATATTTTTTGTTTAAGTGAGAACACAACCCTAAACGTCAAATTTCAGCTTGTTTTATATTGACGATGATTGTCAAATATTTTTTTTTGCATAAATCTGTTAATCAACCTAAGTCCTGATCAAACTACTAAATTGTCCCACAAATTCCAGCATTTTAACTCTTTAATTGCCAAGTTCATAAATGATGTCACTTGGATGAATCAGCTGCAGGATGAATCTTACTCACCAGTACAGTTCAATTCAATTCTATTTTATTTATATAGCACTTTTCACAATAGTTAATTGTTTCAAAGCAGCTTTACATTAATAGAAACAGTGAAAAAGCACATAAAAGCGACAGATAGCACAACATAATACACGATAGCATAAGCAGTTAAATTTGCTGCGGCTATGACTCAACATTATAAGCGAGCGTATTACTAATTTAACGTCTAGAATAGGAAGCTAAGTTAAGCCCAAGAAGGCTGCCTCCCCTGGTTAAAAAAAACCCCTAGGAGAAAAAAACCCGGGCTTTTAGCCGAGGAAATAAAAAAATGTCCTAGGAGGGAAAAACCCTTGGGATATATATATATATATATATATATATATATATATATATATATATATATATATATATATATATATATATATATATATATATATATATATATATATATATATATATATATATATATATATATATATACATACACACACATATAAAACAGCAGCAACTGATGTGCAAGGGAGATGCTTTCTCCTCAATACTAACCCCCCCCCTCCACACACAAATTTGCTGTTATACTCCATATTACTCTATGTACAAGCCAGAAATAAGCTTTGTTTTTGCACAGGCCTATCTAAAGGGTTAATGGTGCCACCTGGTGATCAACAGTAAAAATGACTAATTTACCTCTTTGCAACAGGGACAACCACCAAGAATCAAGAATGCATGATTATATAGTGTCAGCTTTGCAATCAAAAAATGTAGTTATAATGGAAGTCAATGGGGCAAAAACAGACACGAACAGTAAATGAGGGAGAAACAAAATAAATCCGAAAGCCCATACTTTGACATGCCCAAGACTGTGATTAAGGTTAAAAAATCCGGTCCACAATCACTTTTTATATTGAAAATCAGTCATTTTGTTTGTTTTTTCCCCAAATCAGTGACATCATTTATGAACTTGACAATTAAAGAGTTAAAATACTGGATTTTTTTGTAAACATTAAGTAGTTTTGATCAGGACTGAGGTTGATAACTAGGTTGATTCAAACAAAATAATTAGAAAATGTAAAATCTACAGTAAGTTACTGGCAGCTAGTTGCCAGTAATACCCAGTAATACTGTTATTTCTACAGACATTTTTTTACAGTAATTTCTTTTTCATTAATGCAAGTTTTTATCTGTAATGACTGAACAGTGAGCATATCAATGCTATGGAAGATCACAGTACAAACCCAAGATTTTGTTACAAATGATAAAATGTTATTACAAGATTTATGGTTAATTTTCCAGCATCTCTTTATGTACATGTGCTACATTAATGTATATTACATTTGTTTTCAAAATATAATTTTGCTTTAAAAATGTCCTTTGCACATTTTTTGCCACTAGATGGCAGAATTATATCAAGCAATGAACACCCTATTTTGTTTACCTTTACACTTCATTTATAATGATTTCCTGCTGCTTTTTTCGTGTTCTCAATAAAAAAATATTGTTGCACATGTAAGAAAACCATTTTTTTTTACTCCATTATACAAACGCTTGCTGCACGAAATATTTTACAATATTGTTAGTCTGAATGCCTACATGCTGCACTTTAAGGGGTAGTTTCCAGGACAGGGATTAGACTAGTCCTAGACTAAAACATTTTTAAGAGCTGTCCAAACTAAAAACAACTTGCACTGACATATCTTAAAATACATCAGTGCCCTTTGTTTTGCCTCAAAATGCACACCGGTAATGTTTTTAGTAAGGCATGTTTGTTAAAACTAGTTATATTTTCTAATTAAACTAAGGCCTAGTCCTGGATTAATCTAATCTCTGCCCGGGAAACAGCCCAGAATATATCAAATGAAAAAGCAGACCATCTGCTTTCAAACAAACAAACAAAACGGGAAAAAAAGAATTTGTTCTCTTTTTATCACCTCTTAAATATGGGTACGTTTCTTCAAAAATACCAAATTCCCAAAAAATTTAAAATACCAAAAAGCTGAAATAATTGCATTTTTGAAAAGGACTTTTGTAAGAGATCAGATTCAGAACGATGATCAAAACATACACAGAGTTTACAATGTTGTTGATGCTTCAGTTTTTTATAATTTGGGTAAGAGCGCCACCTAGTGGAAAACATCGGAATTATAGATTACCGTAAAAATCCGTTAGGGATGCGCCATTGAAAGGGAAGCCTTTTCTCTTAATTGATGAGATAACTCGTAAATGGTGGTTAATATATCCACCAAACTCTCGGTATCGGCAGATATCAGTCTAAATAATCGGCTATTGGTATCAGTGGAATATTTTAATATTGGTGCATTAATAATAATAATAATAATAATACCGTATTTTCCGAACTATGAAGTCGCTCCGAAGTATAAATCGCAGCAGTAAAAAAAGCATCAATAAGAGGAAATAACATATATAAATCGCAGTGGATTGCGTTTATTTAGAAAAATATTTCACAAAATCCAAGCCGAAGAACAGACATTTAATCTGGAAAGGCGAGTTATTCAACTAAACAATAGCACACAAAACAGCAGGCTGAATAGATGCCTGTACGTTAAAGTAATATTATCAGTTATTTACATGATAAACCATAGCATACATAACTTACCTGGAAGGTTGAATAGTCTAAATTAACCGAACTAGCAAACTAGCGTGATGTTCGCAGACTTGTCATTGCACATCCATTGAATTACAAAAATACAGGAGCAGCGTATAGCGGACTCTTGCGGTTGTAGACGGTAATGTTGTCTCTTGCCTCATAAATGTCAAAATTGATTCATATTGACTTACAAGGCGCACCTGATGCAGCACCAGCCAAATTATGAACAAAATGCACCTTATAGTCCGAAAAATACGGTAGATAATTATGTCATTTACCTTTATTAACACTATTGCATTTGTTACAAAATACTCCTTCATACATAATATTACAAACCGCAGATCATAATCGCCTAGTCATCATCTTGTCAATAAAATGTTAATGTTTTATTAAAAACCTTGGTTTGATCAGATCTATTAATCAAAACAGATTAATTTCAGAAACATTTGCTGCATCCCAATTAAAATACTTAGTGGGTGAATGTGGATGCAGCACTATACTCTTTAAAACAGATCTGTTAGTCACGACAAAATTGCCGCATTGTGGTATACAGTATTGCACCGTGAGGATGTTTTTATAGGCTACTGTACATTTTGTCAAATGCAGCAGGTCATTTGTGCATTGTACAAAAAATGTACTACTGCAGAAATAGTGTGAGTATAATGTTTAAATGCTAATCTGAGCCTTTGACCTGCCAGTTCATTTCCATTTATAAAATCCTGATGTATTTCGTCTCTCTGTTCTTTTGCCACCCTGTTCAATGTGCTGAGTATAGATCACTGCAGCAGTGTATGTGGGTGTACGGGTGGTGTGCAGGGGCGAACCGAGCTATTAAAAGCCGCTGCTGTATAAATAACCCATGCGTATAAATGAAGACAGTCCAGCAGTATTAGATGCTGGGAAACTGCGGCCAGCATGCTGCTGATGTTAGTGAACACACAATCCATCTAAACCAGATACAAATGGACCCGTATGAATAAATTTAAACATATTTCTGCAGCAAATATTTAAGATTTTTGGATGTATTTCATAAAAACGCTGCAGTAAAGCAAATCACTCTGTTGCATTATATTATCAGGATCCATTTATGACAATATTCTGTGAAATTTTTAGGCTCGGATTTTGCTTGCTTTATGCAGATGGTGGCTGTTCCCTTTAGCTACTGAAGGTGATAAAAATAGATTCGGTTTCTGCCTCATCCCTTAGTGCAGTCTTTCTCTTCACATGCACGCTATTGCAAACGCAATATAAACTACACAACCTCACCGCTGTCTCATCAAGTTGACTTGTAGCTGGAGATATCATTTTTAATTGTTTGTATTGGATAGCAATGAGTTTTAAAGGAGAGCAAATAAGGACTTTTGCTTAAAGGTGCTGTAATTTTATAGCACATTGCTATTATTGTTTTAGCATTTGTCTCTTTTGAGCCTCTTTGTACACGTCTCACAGAATATTACAACAAAGCTGGCTCATAATAGGGATGTGAACATCGATGCTGCCTTATCAATAAATCAATGCATAGATGCCAATGATAAAAGTATTGATATCTTAATTATATTAATGATTTTGTCATAAGTAAGTGTTCCTGTGTGCTTGACAATACACATCCGTTGGTCTGCGACTGTGCAGCACGAGTGACGTGCCATTCAACATACACACACACACACACACACACACATAAATATATATATATATATATATATATATATATATATATATATATATATATATATATATATATATATATATATATATATATATATGAAGAGTTTGGAATTTAAAAAAAAGTTACCACTAAAATTAGTATAGTTTGAGACCAGTATTAAAAAGTAAATTCTTAATTTTACGCAAATATATATATGTCCACTGTGAGAGACATAATCTAAAAAAAAAAATCCAGAAATCACAATATATGATTTTTTAAGTATTTATTTGTATGATACAGCTGCAAATAAGTATTTGAACACCTGACTATCAGCTAGAATTCTGACCCTCAAAGACCTGTTAGCCTTTAAAATGTCCACCTCCACTCCATTTATTATCCTAAATTAGATGCACCTGTTTGAGGTCGTTAGCTGCATAAAGACACATGTCCACCCCATACAATCAGTAAGAATTCAACTACTAACATGGCCAAGACCAAAGAGCTTTCCAAAGACACTAGAGACAAAACTGTACACCTCCACAAGGCTGGAAAGGGCTACGGGGAAATTGCCAAGCAGCTTGGTGAAAAAAGGTGCACTGTTGGAGCAATCATTAGACAATGGAAGAAGCTAAACATGATTGTCAATCTCCCTCGGACTGGGGCTCCATGCAAGATCTCACCTCGTGGGGTCTCAATGATCCTAAGAAAGGTGAGAAATGCTGGGACCACCGTTTCCAAGGTTACTGTTGGTAATACACTAAGACGTCATGGTTTGAAATCATGCATTGCACGGAAGGCTCCCCTGCTTAAACCAGCACATGTCCAGGTCCGTCTTAAGTTTGCCAATGACTATTTGGATGATCCAGAGGAGTCATGGGAGAATATCATATGGTCAGATGAGACCAAAATAAAACTTTTTGGTCATAATTCCACTAAACGTGTTTGGAGGAAGAAGAATAATGAGTACCATCCCAAGAACACCATCTCTACTGTGAAGCATGGGGCAGGTAGCATCATGCTTTGGGGGTGTTTTTCTGCACATGGGACAGGGCGACTGCACTGTATTAAAGGAACACGCCCACATTTTGGGAATTTAGCTTATTCACTGTATCCCCCAGAGTTAGATAAGTCCATACATACCTCTCTCATCTCCGTGCGTGCTGTAACTCTGTCTGACGCAGCCCCCGCTAGCTTAGCTTAGCACAAAGACTGGAAATGCATGGCTCCAGCTAGTATACTGCTCCCAATAAGTGACAAAATAACGCGATCATTTTCCTATTTATGTGTTGTGATTTGTATAGTCACATCGTGTACAAATAACAAGATCATATGAGACACAGCGATCTTTTAACAGTATATATACTGAGAACTATATTCTCTGAAGACGAAGCACTGCTACTGGGCGGAGTGATTTGCACAACTCTGACCGAACTCTCTGCTCCTCACCAGGGGGCTTCTCGTGTGCTGCGAGCAAATCACTCCGCCCAGTAGCAGTGCTTCGTCTTCTGAGAATATAGTTCCCAGTATGTATACTGTTAAAAGATCGCTGTATCTCATATGACCTTGTTATTTGTACACGGTGTGACTATACAAATCACAACACATAAATAGGAAAATGATCGCGTTTTTTTGTCACTTATTGGGAGCAGTATACTAGCTGGAGCCATGCATTTCCAGTCTTTGTGCTAAGCTAAGCTAGCGGGGGCTGCGTCAGACAGAGTTACAGCACGCACGGAGATGAGAGAGGTATGTATGGACTTATCTAACTCTGGGGGATACGGTGAATAAGCTAAATTCCCAAAATGTGGGCGTGTTCCTTTAAGGAGAGGATGACCAGGGCCATGTATTGCGAGATTTTGGGGAACAACCTCCTTCCCTCAGTTAGAGCATTGAAGATGGGTCGAGGCTGGGTCTAACCAAGGAGTGTCTCTGTAAGAAGCATATCAAGGTTCTGGCGTGGCCTAGGCAGTCTCCAGACCTTAACCCTATAGAGAATCTTTGGAGTAAACTCAAACTCCATGTTTCTCAGCGACAGGCCAGAAACCTGACTGATCTAGAGAAGATCAGTGTGGAGGAGTGGGCCAAAATCCTTCCTGCAGTGTGTGCAAACCTGGTGAAAAACTACATGAGACGTTTGACCTCAAACAAAGGCTACTGTACCAAATACTAACATTGATTTTCTCAAGTGTTCAAATACTTATTGTGCAAATAGTTAAAAAAATTATACATTGTGATTTCTGGATTTTTTTTTTATTATGTCTCTCACAGTGGACATGCACCTACGAAGACAATTTCAGACCCCTCCATGATTTCTAAGTGGGAGAACTTGCAAAATAGCAGGGTGTTCAAATACTTGTTTTCCTCACTGTATATGTTTGTATATATATATAAAAAAAATTAAAAATGCAAATTAAAAATTTTTTTTTTAAAGAAATATAAAACCAACATACTTCTCCTTCTTTCAAGAAAGCATCACTCTCTCTGTCTCACCAGTCTCTATCATATTTGAATCGATCTAAATTTTGGCTACACATAAGTTGAAGTATCATTCAGTTATTGAAAAACAATATACACATTTGCAACATTTTGATTATTTTATAATATCCTGCATCTCTAAGACATATATAACCTTGCAGTTGGGGAAAAGCTTTGTCAAGCAAGCATACAAAGTTTGTCCTGACAGTTTTTTTCTTAGCAGCACATAATTTGATTTCTGCTTAAGTCATACCTTGTTTGAGAAGCCCATGGGGTTGTAATTAAAAACTAACATTCAGAAAGAATAAAAACTTTCTCGGTTGAAATTTCGATCCGACCGTTCCACATTTGGTGATAATTTGACAACAGTTCATTGTTATTTCTACCCCTTGCTGGGTTTCTTATCCTCTGCTTCCAGAATGATTTAACACAAGCCTGACTACTTTGACTTGAACCGAAATAGAAATGCATGCAGGGTATTGCGTTGTATAGCTATTAGAAATCCTTTTTCCTTTAAAGCAAATCAAGACAAGATGTGCAAGACTCCCCAGAGGCCGAGGAGAGGATTGTTAAATGCAGAGAGACCACCTCAAGTGGTTTGCAAGCCAATTGAATTGTAGATTATACTGGAACTATGTGGAACAAAGATTTAAAAAAGAAGGTTTCCTCAGTGACACAATTTCATCCCCACTCCAGATGGTCATGCGTGGAGTCACCGCTCATTGATGGGGACCAGTAGATATGCTGTATGCAACTGGACAAGTACTTTTATTACAGAAAAGAAAAAACCCTTGTTGGGTTGTACCTTACAGAATGACCAAAATTTGGAGTTGCCCATGCTGAACCTTTGTGATTGAATGGGGCTTGTGGGAAGCTTAAGAGCCGTTTAATGAAATCTCCTTCATATAACGCATAATGTGTACTGCTACCTACGTTTTTATTGAACAAATCAGACAGGGAGATTATGCATGGCACTTAGAAAGTAGTTATCCAACCATGCATGCAATATGCCCCTTCTCTAAAAAAAATATTCTTTGTGCATCATGACATCATGGTCTTCACCCCATCACCCCCTTAATGCACTGCTACAAACTTTACCTCAGAGAAGGTTTCCGCTGTGCTGGAGTCTTTTTTGTTGGCGTGGAGCCATAGTATCTGGAACATTCCCCGGTGAGACCGTCCTAACTGCATGTTTGCCAGCAATTTATCTCTCTGAAGTGATGTAGCCTGTCCCATAATTCCCATTGTAATTCCTCATCCTAAATGTCTCCTGGCGAACAGCCATGACATTATGTAACTTGCACACTTACTGTACAGCAGCTTAAGTTCTTTTGAATTTGCACATTACAATGGAACACAATGGATTTCTTTAAATATATAATTTGTGTTTCATTGTTTAGATTTCTTCTAATACACAATAAAGGCAGAATTGGTGACTAAAGGTCCACTGTGTAGATTTTTGCAGCATCTAGTGTGAGATTGTGAATTGCAACCAATGGCTCAGTCCACAGCTCACCCCTCCCTTTCGAGATGCATAGTGAAGCTACGGTAGCCGCCACAGGACAAACGGCATCGCCCGAGATAATGAAGTGACAAACATTGTTGGGGGTAACACATAACAAGCAACGCATTACATAATAATATTACTTTTCTGAAGTAACGAGTAAAGTAACGCATTCCTTTTTTAGTTTAATTAATTTGATTAAAATAAAATTATGTACTGAATTAAACTAAACATAGTAACATTATGCACTCTGTGTACACGCCTGTGTGGGAGCAGTTTGAGTCAGAAACTGAGATGGCAGGCCAGAGCTCGACATTTTTGTAATGAAATATGCAATTTCTGAATGCAGAACTTTTTAGTCATAAAAACACCTGCAAGACCTGAAAGAGATCAAGCCTCAGCCCAAAAAAAGTAATGCAACAGTAACTAAAAGGAATGTAAGCATTACTTTCCATGAAAAGTAACTAAGTAGCGCAATTAGTAACTTTTTTTGGAAGTAACTTAATATTGTAAAGCATTACTTTTAAAAGTAACTTTCCCCAACACTAGTGACAAAACATGCTCTGCAGTTTGTCCATTTAGGGCTACTGTAGAAATATGGAGGTGCAAAATGGCGGCTTCCATGTACGGGGACCTGCGGTGTATGTGGATAAAAACGGCTCAATCTAAGGTAATAAAAACTATACAGTTCGTTATGTAAGATCTTTATACACCACTAATAATATAGTTATGTATGTAATATGTAATATGCATTTCTGTCAAGAGATCCTTCTAAAAGTTACACAATGCACCTTTAACAGACCAAATCTTAAAAGACCAAAGAATGCACGCTTGATCCATGCCTGAAGCCACAAAAAAGTCCAGGAAAATGGCCCAGGAAAATGGCTCGAGCAGTAAATAAATACAGTATGTTTGTTGTTTATGCAATATGTACTGTATGTGGAAAATGTGTTTTTTGAACCATAAACCACGCTAACACATTGTATTACAGCAAATGCACAAAATAAAATTGTTTCTTAGCAACAAAATAGGTGCTCTTTAAATTCTTATACTCTAAAACATGCTTGGATATTTTTAACCCAGCACTGGGTCAAAACGGACTACCCCAACCGGCTGTAATTTAACCTATGGTGGGTTGTTTCAACCTAAAACCCATTGATGGGTTAAAAAAAATTCTAGGTTGATTTAACCCACTGGCTTTGTTTGTCCCTTTTTGACTCATTTAAATATATTTTATGCTTATTGTTGTTTTTATTTATTATTTATCTTTAAGTAATTTCCTATGTTAAGCACATTGAATTACTTTGTATGAAACGTGGTACACTCAAAATATTTTTTTTGTGTTTCAGAAAAAAGTTTAATGCTGCGTTCACACCAGCCGCGGTAGAGGTGTCAAGCGCGAGTGACTTCAATGTTAAGTCAATGTGAAGATGCGTTGACGCGCATCTGGAGATCTCGCGGTGCGAATGAGACGTTTAGCACGGCGCTGTAGACGCAATTCCGCCTCATTTGCGCGTTGTTGAAAAATCAGGCAGGACCTTGCTCTACTAGTGACGTGATTACAGGAGGCGAGCGCAAATTTCCGCGTGAATATCTCGATGACTAGAATTTCACGCGTGGCTTTCACGAACAAATTAAGCGAGTACACTCAAAATTTTCAGGTGTCCAACTACGCACATAGACGCAAATTTAATGCCTCAAACACGTCTGGTGTGAACCCAGCATAAGGTTTTTGCTTACCCCATTGGCTTTTTGCTTGTTTTATGCACAAAATCACTTAAATATTATATTTTTCCCTAAAAACTAGTCTTAAAGCTATTTTCTTAGGTCATTTTAGTCATTAAGAAAATGCATCTTGATTTAAGAAATGTTTTGATATTTGTATTTAAAACAAGACAAAAATACCAAGTAAGAAAGTAATTTTATTTGTAGTAATTTTGTCTTGATTTTAGTAAAAATATATAAAAATTCTTAAATTAAGATGTATTTTCTTTATGAGCAAAATGACCCAAGAAAATAAGTCTAGTTTTTAGACTAAAAATATCAAATTTTAAGTGCTTACCCTATTGGCAGATTTTTTTGCTTGTTTTATGCACAAAATCACTTGATATTTTTGGTCTAAAAACTAGACTTATTTTCTTGGGTCATTTTGCTCATAAAGAAAATACATCTTAATTTAAGAATTTTTAGATATTTTTACTGAAAACAAGACAAAAAAACTAAGAAAATGTTTTCTTGAAAATAATTTTTCGCAGTGTAGGTTAAATTACATCCCAACGGTCCCTTTTTGACCTAATGCTGAGTTAAAAATTGCATTTTTATAGTGTACTGTATATAAATAAACATGCTTGGCTACAGTTAACCTAGCTAAACTTACAATGATTTGAAAGCCAATTTTGGCATATCCTATTATACAGTAAAGCATACAGTAAGTCCTTCCTCTAAAATGACTTATTATATTAACCTGAATCTTTGTTATCAAGTTTCCAGGGACATCTTTGCTGTTGTCCAGTTAGCATCAGATGACCGATGAGTGTGTAGGCAGTCTGACTAGTTTAATACAGTCAGAGTGACAAACCAAATACACATCACCCGCAGATGCAACCAGAGGTAAAGCTCGTGTGGAGATGGCATTTGCGGGGAGGCTGTCTGCAGGGCTGACACAGCAAGCTAAGCTTACCTGGGGAAGTAAGTCGCTAAACTGGGTCATACATAAGGCGAAAAGTTTGAAATTGACTTTTTTGGCAGTATAAAAGAGGGAAAAGGGGGAGGAACAGAAAGGTTCAGGCAATAGTACACAGATTTATTATTGGGTTCCTGTGACATAACAAAAAAAACGATTGGGTGTTTTAATCTCTTTAATGTTTCACCCATTCATCCAATGTTTTAATTGGAAGTGCCATACAGAACAGAAATTTGATATATTCTGGTATTAAAATTTCTGGATGTCCCTCCCCTCTCAGTTTCTTTCCCTTGTCTCTTATTTCATGTCCCTCGGGTGCTTGTTACTGGCGAAGAGATAAACTTATATTACTGTTTTTAATTGGATCGATTTAATTACTGAGAGCAGCTTTATGTGATGCACAGCATCTTTATAGGCATTCAAGCACATTGGTACCTCACAGTAATGTGTATTTCTCATGCAGTGTCTCATAAGAAATGTTTGAGATGTTACAGGCCCAGTGCTACAGGTCATTATAATTTTATTTTGGACTATAGATTAATGAACATTCATGTGTTTATAACTTTAATTTATCATGGGCACAGATTTTGCACGGACCTGTCCATGATTTACAAATATGAGACCCTTATTTGAGAACATGGCTGGACATTTTAGTCTGTGAATGAGATCGATTCAACTCCATGTTTCAAACGTTTCCAACATTAGGGGGCAGGCGATTTTCTGCATTGGGGCAGGCGAAACAAACATCTAGTTGACTTGACAAAGTCTTTCCCATACGGTCACATGCCAATCAACTCCATGCGTGGGATGACATTTGCTCAGCAAGACCATCTTTTGTTTGCTGTTATTAATGCAACTGCATCACACTGTATAGTAAGAATTAAACTTTATGCACATTTAGGAAAATGCACCCAGCAGTCAGTAATGGTTTGTAAATCATTCACGAGCATCTGCCTGAGTTCGTTCCTCAGTTTACATGCCAATGTGTTGTGGCGACATTTCGGCTGTGATAAGGAAAGCATGTCTGTCTAATTATGAGCTCTTCAAGAAAGCAGTGTGAATGAAGACGGTTCTGTGTAATAAACTGTGGTTCATATTGTCTGATAAGCACACATTGAAAACCCAACTGATCCTGATGTTATTGTACAGATTGTAGATAACTGTAATCATTTAAATGGGAAAAAGCTTTTTATAGGAACTTTTGTGTATTTGTTGAAATGCAATGTGTCTACACGGTTTAAAGGGGACATTTCACACGACTTTTTATAAGATGTCAAATAAATCTTTGATGTCTCCAGAGTACCTATGTGAAGACTTAGCTCAAAATATCATATAGATAATTTATTATAGCATGTTAAAATTGCCACTTTGTAAGTGTGAGCAAAAAATGTGCTGTACTAGGTGTGTCCTTTTAAATGCAAATGAGCTGATCTCTGCACTAAATGGCAGTGACATGGTTGGATAGTGCAGATTAAGGGGCGGTATTATCCCATTCTGACATCACAAGGGAAGACAAATTTCAATTAACTATTTGTTCACATGCTTGCAGAGAATGGTTTACCAAAACTAAGTTACTGGGTTGATCTTTTTCACATTTTCTAGGTTGATAAAAGCACTGGGGACCCAATTATAGCACTTAAACATGAAAAATATCAGATTTTCATGATATGTCCCCTTGATATGATATGTAAGCTATTGTTTTCCACATAGCCTACATTATTGTTGCTCCTCTATGCCTCACCTTTCTAAAACACATACATTTTTACAAAACTCATTGTTCTGAAAAGCATTGTGTGCTTTGATTTGCCTTCTATCTAGTGTGTTGTGATTGGCCGATTATCTCAAGCGTGTGATGGAAAAGTTACGCCCCTACCAAAACACAGCAACCTGACATGGCGGCGTTGACAACAATACTACAGCAAGAATAAAAGTTACACCTGCATACTGTACATTTGGGAGGGGTGATGTAGACGTGTGGGGGCTTGTTTGAATGAGGTGTTTAACTAGAATCTTATATAACAATTGGATTAATTTATATCATGATAACAATATGTATCGTGATAGAGTTTTCGTTTTCTTTCAATAAGGTTTTTATATTAATAAAACCTTTTATGCCATAAAATGTTCATAATTCTCACAAAAAACTTATACAAGCATAAAAACAGAAGACAAATGAAACTCAAGCTCACTGATGATAAACAGTCAGTGATGAAATAAGAATAATAAATAATAGTCAGTACCGTATTTTCTGGACTATAAGTCACACTTTTTTCATAGTTTGGCTGGTCTTGCGACTTCTAGTCAGGTGCCCCTTGTCAGTCAGTATGAATTAATTTTGACGTATATGAACCAACAGACATTACCGTCTACAGCCGCGAGAGTCCACTATATGATACTCCTGTATTTATGTAATTCAATGGATTCAGTGATGTGGAATGTGGGGGCTGCAAACTTGATGCTCGTTGGCATGTTCTGTTCATTTAGCCTATTCAGCCTTCCAGGTATGTTCAGTATGCTATTGTGTATCGTGTAAATAACTGATAATGTTATGTTAACGTACAGACATCTATTCAGCCTGCTGTTCTGTTTGCTATTGTTTAGTTGAATAACTTGCCTTTCCAGATTAAATGTCTGTTCTTTGGCTTGGATTTTGTGAAATAATTTTCGAAATAAATGCGACGTGTAGTCCATTGCGACTTCATTTGCTCTTCATGAAGCATTTTTGATTGATGCAACTTATACTCCGGAGTGACTTATAGTCCAAAAAAATAATGCATTTTCTCTCAATGCCATTTGATTAACATTGGGTGACAGACAGGAGCAACATTAAGTAACTTCCCTTTTATAACCAAAGTCTGGATCCAATATACTGTTACACATGCATCTTCTTTTTCAGCTGTTTACTTTCTCTTAAGTGTTTTTGAGGATACATTTGTGTACTTAAGGCCAATACAGTGACAAAAATGCTCATGAGCTCAATGAGCAGCGGATGCATGGCTTGCGCACTTAGCACTGTTGTTTGTTTCAACGGTCTTAGAATCAGTTGTCTTAAAACTGTGGTGCTTAAATACGTGTACAAACGTAAATTTTTCATGACCACGCGTACAGCAACGTGACGTGGGTGTGTAACCTCAACAGAGACGACAGTCCAAAATATCTACCGGTTGACAAATTTCTACCAGTTTATCATAACTATTAGTTTATTGCTCAGCCCCTAGGATGGCGTGGATGAGCCTTTACTTTTAGAAAGAAAATCTCTTTGAGTTTGAGACTTTAATCTTTGAGACTTTATGGATCTTCTATATGTACAAACAACTTTTAACACTCCAAATCTCATCATATGACCCCTTTAAAGGACTGATTCTTACAGCTTTAGGCATCACTAACCAAGTTTTATGTGGTTTATGGTTAAAAAACACATTACTTTCCACATACCGTACAATTATTGTAGCTCCAGATTTCATTCTCTTCCTGAAACGCACGGATTTTGTACAAAACTCATTGATTTGAAAAGCTTTGTGTCCCTGATTGGCCAGCTAATCTGTGCGTTGTGATTGGCCTGAATACCTCTGACGTCACCTGGAAATGTGACGCTCCTTACCATGTTTGAAAGATTCGCTCACAATGCAATGCTAACAGAAGTTAACTTACAGGCTGTGAGTCCGAAACGAGAGGAATTATGATAATGTCGGTCTTGTCTACATTATCAATCCTAGGAAGTAAACTGTTGCCTACTACAATCCTACAAGCACATGCAGAATGAATCTGCATATCATAATGTAATTTAGTTATGGTATATTGTTTTGATTGACAAGCCTTTTTATTCTGTATGTAGACAGAGATCATTTGTATGATGTGGGAAACCTGACCTAGTTTAACAGTCTTACCTGCACACTGGGTCAGGTTGTGTATGCACTGTGTTGTCTGCAGGGATGTATGATAACAGCTTCCCTCCTGATCTCTATCACTCCTGCTCTAATCTTTAATAGCAGAATAACACATTTGTTTTGGTGCAGATAAGCCTGCAGTCTGTGTGTTGGTGGTTTGGGCTTTTTTTTATAAGGACAGTCTTACTTGACTTATGCCACTCATTCCTATGATGTCTAGATTAGTGCACTAGATTAGTGCATAGTATTGTAATCATTTGTAGTCACTTCTGAAAGTTGCTCATCAATGTGCATCATATGCATAAAATTCAACGTTTCTGTTATGGTCAATGTCACTCATGTTGCCATAAGTCGCCAAGCTTCCAATTAAATAAATGAGATTGCGTTGCTCTGCCATTGCTAGCCACTGGCGGTGTGTATGCAACTTAAGTAACTTGTTGAGTATATCACGTTTGCAATAATTGTGATATTGCTTATTTATATCAGATGTTATATTACACTGCACATACAGTATTGTTACATATGACTCTGCATTAACAACAGAACGTCCAATCACAATGATGTTACAGACAGTCAGATAGTCTTGAGCGGTCTTAAGGTAAATAAAATCAGCCATTGTAAAGCTTATTCCAAATATGAAGCATGTATTTGTGCATACGACTCATGATCTCTATGACTTTGAAATGTTTTTATTGTTAGAGTCCCATCTCTGCTCAGACCTGCACCTGTCTGCAGAAACAGCAGCTTGTTAAGGTCACAGCTGAGCAGATCTCTGCTCGTGTCCAAACACTTTCTCCACCGAGCGGCCCGGGCCATTCATTATTCAGTATCTGCTGCCCGCTCCGACAGCTCCGCCAGAATGATTGCCCCGACTTCTCAACCGGACTATTAATTTGAAAAACCTCTGTGAGGATTTCCCGTTAGCTTTATTGAAATCTGTCGGCACCGCCATATTGCGCAATGCCGGCTGTTAACCGTACCCATCTCCCTTCGGGCCAGTAAGTGGCTCTTCAGACCCATATTGGATTTCCTTTTCAGGCTAGCTGAGCGTTAACCCCAACATATTTTACTCCCTGTGTATTAAGAGGTGTTATAATGTGTGCAGGCATCTCCAAATATACAGTGTTAAAGGGAAATATACTGTACAGTGTACTTTGTCTCATATTTTCAGCATGGTGCTCTTTATTTGGTCTTTAACTTTAGCGTCAATTTGCGATTTTCTTGAGCTGTATTACCTGTGATGACAGAGATGCTGATAGTGATATGATGTCAAAAAGCCTCCAGGCATGTGTGATTGTCACTCAAACAAAAATCATTAATTGCGAGTTTACAGCCCAAATCAATGCAAGAATGTATTAAACTTTAAATTCTGTCTGCCACCATGTGCAACTGCAGGGAACACATCCCAGCCCACTTTATCCACACACCGCCACTATTCTTGCCTATATTTTCTGATTTGTTACTTTGACAATATTTTACTATGTTCTTACCTCAACTTAGATGAATTAATACATACCTATCTTTTTTCAATGCGTGCACTTTTAATCTTTGTACAGCGCTTCTTAGTGTTAGCATTTAGCCTAGCCCCATTCATTCCTATGGCTCCAAAAAAAGTTTTATTTTGTGCCACCATTCTTACTCGTGTAACTACTCATGTAACAGTCTTTAAATAGGAAAAACATGGAAGTGTTTGGTGGCTTCTAAATTCATCCCTGTTTGGATCCTAAGGAATGAATGGGGCTAGGCTAAATGCTAACACATTCACAAGGCGCTGTACAAAGATTAAATGTGCACGCATTAAAAAAAAATTAGTATGATAAGTATGTATTAATTAATCTAAGTTGAGGTAAGACAGTAAAATATTGAAAAACTGTGGTGTTTTCCTTTAAGTGAACTAACATTCAGCCAATCACAAGTGAGCGTAAAGCAGTTATTTCTTTTGCACAAGTGGGACATGTCTGCTGGGTCATTATCTGTCTTGTCAGTGTAGCTATCTTGATTTCCTTACTCGTTGCCATTTTTATAGACGGTTTCAGCAGTAACAACATTAACACGCGGCTTTCGTGGTCATCACTTAACTTTCGGTAAACTCTGCGAAGAATAAATAACAACAAAGTCCTTGTAAGTAGTTTATTTATATAACAAGCAAAATAAACAACACATAGATTACATAGGAACGCAAAACATTTGTTATTTTCAACGAGGTATTTGTTTAAGAGTTCAGTTTCAGCAACTAGTCAGACTATTAAACAAATAGAAACCGGAAGTAAAGTTCGGATTTTACTTTTTTATCAAAATGTTTCATGACACCTTATAAGTCTAATTTCGTTAACTTGTTAAACTTAGTTCATGTTAATTTCAGCATTTACTAATACATTTTTTTTTAAATGAGAACGTTGTAGCTGTTAGCATTAGTTAATGTACCATGAACTTACATGAATAACTTTGGACATAATGTGTGTTGGCAGGGTGTGAACACAACCAGCCTACAAAAAAAAATCAACCCGCTCCTTGTTTTTAATCCCCATTAAACCAAAGCAGTCAAATAAAACATTCTCTTATCAATGTGGGGTCACATTGATAAAGCCCCGCCCACTGACAGTCCTGCATTAGTTTCCACCCTCAGCGAGGTTCTTTTCTGTCCACTAAATACTACTGTCTTTTTTATTGACTGCAATCACATTTTAATTTTTTAAGTGCTCACTGTCTGTTTGTTAGGAAGTGAGGAGCTGTAGCTCATTTGCATTTAAAGGTACACACATTAAAACAGCCCGCTTTTGCTCCCACCTGAATAGGGGCCATTTGGACATGCTGTAATAAATGATCTGTGGGGTATTTTGAGCTGAAACTTCACAGACACATTCTGGGCACACCTGAGACTTGTATTACATATTGAAAAAAGGCCATAATAGGTGCCATTTAATGCATTTACTTATGTTTACTAGTACAACATTATTGTACAATGTTACCGGTTTTATAAAGAAATGCAGTAATCATAATGTGACATTAAGAAAAAAATCCTTTATTTAACCCTACATATAATGACACCAATGAGGAAAAATTAATAATTACAATATTAATAAACATTTTTGTTAAATTTATAAAAAATAAACTTTTCTTGTCTCAAGGTAACATTGTACCACAAAGGAAAACGGAAGCATTTTCATGCAAAAGAAAAAAACTAAAATATATTTTTTTCAAAACATCAATTTCTGTAACCAACAAACAATCAACATATTTTACCAAGTCGTATGCAAAGCATGCTGGGAACTGAAAATGTTTGACAATACTACTTTAACTAAACAATTTTAAGTTGATTTACATGTTTGTGTGCATTAAATTGACTAAAAATAATTTCAGCAATCTTTAAGCTAACAAAAACAAAATATCACCTTATTACTTTGTGGTGATGTGCTACATGAATGTTTGCTGACAGCTACAGTACAATACTTGGTACCATCTGTCAATCAGTTTATGCTTAATTGGTTACTTAACTATCTGTGTGTGTCTGTTTTAAGTTCATATTACACTGTGAAAACTGAATCATGCATCCATAACAGCAGCACCAAAGATCTTTTTAGCATTTTTTGAATGATAGAAGGTCTTGTTAACTTTGGCTACACTGTGAAGATTGCATTCCTTCATATTTGCTGTCATTCAAATTCTGTTTTATAAATCAGGTCTTTCAATTCACATTATTGAAGTAGTTTTTTCAGTATCTAAACTATCTGCTGCTTGATCCACTTGCTTGCACAGCACTCAATAGTAATAGTCTTTTTAAAGCCCTTTAAGAGGTCCAGTAGGCGCCCAGTAAGCGTGGCCCCGGGCCCTTTTATTCAATTTTCGTTACTTCCTCTCACTCTGTTTGTCTTGTTTTCAGTCGTGTTATTTAATATGCTCTCTAATCAGTCCTTCAGGATGTAATTTCTTTGTTCTGTGTCGAGGTGAGAAGATTGAATTGCATTATGATTTGATTGTTTTTTTAATGTAAGTAGGCGTGATTTTGTTATTGAATAACCCTCATGACAGCATATCAATGAAATTATAGTATTTTCTCTCTCCTTCTTGAATGCTTTATGTCATTATTCCTCAGCTTACTATGTAACTTGAACACTTTGGGCCCTATTATAACAATCTAAGCACATGATCTAAAAAGTGCACAGCACACAGTCTGTTTGAATGTACTTTTGCTAATTTAACCACAGGAAAAAGGGTTTGTGCGCCTAGCACACAGTCTAAAAGGGTCGTTACTATTCTCGTATGGTGTGTTTTGGGCGTAACGTGCAATAAACCAATGAGAGTCTCATCTCTCATCCCCTTCAAAAGCCAATTGCGCTCGCAAATTGTGAAAGCCGATTCCCTATTTAGATGGGGGTATGGACTTTAGAGCAGTTTTTAGATGGTCAATGGCGAAGTCTATTAGCCCCACATTAGCAACATGCCAACAATGCGCCTGAAAACACCTTGTTTTCAAGCCAGCACGCCCATGGGCACACAAATGAGCGCAAATGAAATTGCTATTTAAACAACGTGATGATGGACATACAGTACAAATGATAACTGCACCAGGCTGAAACTAGCAAAAAACACTTGCGTTGCGCTTTGCACTGCATTGCGCCAGGTGTTTGATAGGGCTCTTTGAGTGGCCCGCATTAAATAATCAAACTGATCCATGTCTTCCAAATGAAGATGATGTCACTGATGTGTGAATTAACCCTTGAGATTAACTCATTCCCCGCCATTGATGAGTTATCTCGTCAATTAAGGGAAACATTTGCATGAAAAAATGTGTTCCTGATGAGTTTTTAAGGTAATCTGTAATACTGCGATTATTTCAGCTTTTTGCTAAAAATTTTGAAGAAAAATACCCATATTTTAAAGGTTATAAACTGAGAAAAAATAAAGATAGGATGAAATGGGGTTTTCCCGTTTTGTTTGTTCAGGGTTCCCACACCTTGGTTAACTTCAAATTTAAGGACATTCCAGGTCCAATACCCTTAAATTCAAGGACTAAATGTGGGGCACATTTCAAGTGATAGCAAGGTTACATCGTGTTACCTTTTAAGATACGTTGTTACAGTTCCCTTTTGAGGGAACTTGCGCTGCGTCACTGTGGTGACACTTTGGGGATGCCTCCAGGGGTAAGTGCATTTGAATGTGTATATCAAATTTAACCAATGGTGAGGCTTAACGACAAAGACAGGGTGACGCAGGAGCCAGGAAGTATATCGCTATATGAAATACTGCCAAAGACGGCGTTACAGGGACGCAGGAATTATGGCAAGGGAGACGCATTGTCTTGTTCCTTTCTCAGGGAACAACAGTTACATACGTAACCCGAGACGTTTTCGTTTGTCAAACACAACTATGCAAAAAGGCATTCGGGTATGAATCAACATTGGCATACAGAAGATATAAACATTTAATGCGAACAGTTCAGCACATGTCCTTAAAAGGATATACATTTTATGATATTATCCTAAACTACACAGGGAATAATATGGATTTTTTTCCAGAAAACTTCTTTCATTAAATATATTCAAGCACTTTCAATGACCTGATCAATATATCTATGTATGTATATTTTCAAAAACTTCCCAGGCTGAGGGCCTTGAATTTTTTTCCCCAGATTCACAATTTTTTAAGAATTTCAAGGACCCGTGGGAACACTGTTTGTTTGTTTATTGTTTGTTTGAAAGCAGAGGGTCTGTTCTTTTATTTGATATATTTGTATGTTTATATATTTTTAGAAGAAAATTTTCCTGGAAGGCATTTTGTAAAACTTTTTGCTGGAGGGCAACTTTAAAAAAAGGCTGAGTTAATGAGTTAAGAAGAAATTAGGTCATCTTCACTGAAACAAATGATAAAGAAACAACAATCCACAACAAAATACTGTATGATGCTTAAAAATAATCCACTTTGATGTCCTGTATAGAGCAGTGATGAACATGACAAGAATTTAATAAGTATTTTAATCATTTTATTTCATGTAAGTATTGTTAGGAAAATAATAAGTAGAAGTACTTGTCATTATTCTGTTGACCTAACCTAATAACTGTATTTAAATATGCTGCTGTCATCCTGTCAAGAAACTACTGTCTGTGTTTTTTTTTTTTTGTAGCAGATGCCAATAGATTTTAAAGTCTCTTCCTTCTTTTTATGAGAGACAATGCAGAAGACGTCATGTCCCTTAGAGGAATCAGTTTATGCTGTGTCCCGGCTCTGAATTATTGAGAAGACCTGGGCAATCCATCACAGCTGAGGATACATGAAGACACCTGTCATGGCTTTTGTAAGGGGGTGAGTGATGTGCAACATGTCACTTCACGACTCATAAACACAGAACTGAGAAGCAACTTCACTTTGAATGGCCAGAAACCACTGACATCAACCACACTATAACTGAAAGTGACTTGATTTATTTATAGACACTTGATCTTTGAGATTTTACATGGTAGGGCACTATCTGGAACATTTGCAAGCTGTTATTTTCAACCCAGCTTTGGGTCAAAAATGGATAAACCCAACCCATTGGGTTGTAATTTCAACACTCAAATTCTGGGCCATTTTGCCTTTATTTTAACAGTGATTGAGGAGATGACAGGAAAGTACAGGGAGGAGTGAGGGGTACGGGATCAGCAAATGACCACGAGCCAGGAATCAAACTTGGGTCGCCGAAAGTGCGAAAGCACCACATGCTGCCCACTACACCATCGGCTCCGACATTCTGGGTTATTTTTAACCCATTGTTGGTTCAAATAACCCAACTGCTGGGCTGTTTACACCTGGTATTAAAGGGGAACTCCAGCCAAATATTAAAATTACCACATTTGAGGTTATTTTAGTAAATTCAGAGGTGAGAAGTAACGAATTACATTTACTCCGTTACATTTACTTGAGTAAATTTTTTGGTAATTAGTACTTTTAGAGTAAATTTAAGGATGGGTACTTTTTACTCTTACTCAAGTACATTTCTAGTGAAAAAACAGTACTTTTACTTTGCTACATTCGGCGGCGTTACTGCGCTACTGTCAAATGGTAATAATTAATGAATATATTTTAAAAAAAGTTTATAGGGTGTGTTTGAAAGTTTCGCGAGACAGGCTGCTTCACCCTTTAGCGCGACCGCGCATAGATGATAGGAGAAGCAGATGAGGGCGCGTGCGTTGTGCGAGATATCGGAGGCAGATCATGCGTGGCTTCAAGTTCGGTCTATGTTTTCACTCCAAGAGGTCAAAAAGAATAGTTTCATAATGTGATGCATGCTTTGTTCAATAAATGAGCTGACATCTCAGCGTACAGAAATTCAAGATCCAACCTGAAGTGGTAAGTGTCACAGTAATGTTTATTTGAACACTATTAATGGTCATTTCACACACTGTCCGATTTTTTTTGGCGCATGCACTCTTGTGCAAGCGATGACAAAACCTAGTGTGAGTTAAACCTGACAAACAGCACGTTCACATCTGCACATTTCCATATCATTTCCCCTCAACTAAACAAACTGAACAGCATAATGTAACGTCGTCTTGCATTTATACACAAATCCGGACACCTCAATAATGTGTAGAAAATACATTCAAATAAAAACGGGATTGTATTTCATTTCAAAATCCTTCCTAAAGAATGAATGAATAAAAATAAAAGAATAAAGTTTGATTTTAAAGAAACATGTATTATATATTATTATAAATGTAGAGTTGATTTGCACAAACAGATAAGTTCCATATAAAATTCTAAAATGATCATTTTTATTAAGCTTCTGTTTACGTTCAGTAATTGCACTTCAATGGCAATGAAAAAAACCTATTCAAATAAAAACATGATAACAAACAGACACACACATTCTTATTCGTTTACTGTTTGCATGTTTAAAGGCAGATGCTGACAAGTTTGTGTTGTGAACATGAAAATAAATACAGAGTTAACCGTCAGAAAAAGATCTGTGTGTGTGTTTGAGTTTTTGTTCTCAAATGACACGTTATGTGATGTTAATGTACCCATTGCAGGACTGAGATAGGCTGATTTACTTGTATATAAGCAGAACAATGAGACTTTTAAGGAGAGGTTTGCAAAAACCCTCCAAGTAGTCTGAAATTCAGTGCTTTTGATCAGATCGGAAGTAACGAGTAACTAACTACTTGAGTAGTTTTTTCATCTAATACTTTTTTACTCTTACTCAAGTAAATAATTAGATTGATACTTTTACTTTAACTTGAGTACATTTTTGTATAAGTACTTGTACTTTTACCTGAGTACAGATTTTGGGTACTCTACCCACCTCTGAGTAAATGTCATTGCTCTTTTAAGCTTTATAATGTTAGAAATCAGGGATCAGGGAACAACTTCTGACTTTAAATCCCAATAAAGTGCATTCATCCTTCACAGAGGTAATACACATGGCTTCAAGCGGGCTATCGATGTGATTCGCTAAGATAAATATCCAACCCAGGCTCATTGGAAATACGTTACTCTGCCTACATTTTTGCAAAACCTCAAATACGTAGCTGAAAGTACATTTCCCTGTGAAACGTCCACTAGAGGCGCTATGTGGTATACAGCGAGTCATACTTGGCCCGTATCAGATGCATGTTTATTAACGTTTATAAAAGGGACAATATTAATAAAGGATGTTCAGACTTGTCAGCATACACTCATTTTGACATCAATTAGTAATTATTTCCATGTTTTTGAGGTGCCAAGAGCACATATCTTCTGGATCGCACTTCCTCGAGGTCATCGCACTTACTCGAGGTAAGTTACCGAAAGAGTATGGTATTGCCTCGCAAACGGAACAATTTATAATAAAAATGCATTTGTATGTTTTCGTTTTTTGTGTTTTGATGAAATTAAACGGCAGGGAATCGCACAATAATGATATCGCGTTGATTTCGTAATACGTACCAAACCGCACAAAACTAACGTTATATGGCAAACTATTCTTGAACAGCCAGACCAAATATTTTACATGGGTCTACGTGTCTCACTACCGAGCCTCGAGTAGGCTATGAGTTGTAACTGTTAATCCGAATAGATAATATCAAAAGATAATAAAGTTTTGCCAGGACGTAACGATATGTACGTTTCAGTCAGGTGATTGTTTTATGTACTCGGTGAAACGTACAGCAAGTTAGTGAGCAGTGGACACCCGGCTTCAATTACCCTGGTACAAAAAATATATTTTATTGACCCCCATAATCTCAATTGATCTGTTCTTTTATGACCCGGATCATATTTATCTGGCCATTCAACTGGGTTTTAAATGTTAATATTCCCTCGCAGTCTGATCTCAAATAGGTATCAGCTAGCGCGGTCTGCGGTGAGTTAAACAACGCTGCAGGTAGCATTCAGCGGTGAGTTTACGCTCAAATGCGGGTAAAACAACATTCAGAGAGGAGTTTTATTAAAACAGCGATCATCTGCAGGTAAAACAACACTCAGAAGTAGGGCTGTCAAATTTTAATTCGAATTTCGAATATTCGTCGAATGTAAAAAAAAATATGCATATTCGAACGTAAAACTTTGCATTCGAATTTTACCTGTGTCAGGAAGCTCACGCAACGTTATGATGACGTAACTGACGCGGATTGTTATACAGAGCGTTAGCGGCTCAGCCAACTATGCGGAGCAAGCCAGCGTTATTCATTTGAAAAATAGCAAGAAAAGACAGTGGGGATTACGAGTCGGACAGAATACGTATTAAAAGGGCTGTGTGATGCTTCTTTGGTTTTTGGAGCATCAACTGGAATTTAACCGCAAAGTGAAACTAGCTGAGATGACAGAATTAGTGTCGTCTGGTTCTAAATGCAGTTTTACAGTTTAAAATAACTGATCAACACGAAAGTGCCATAATTCAGCTGCTTGTTTAGCAACATTAAAACCATATGTGCATCTACAGAGTCCACACCGCATATGAGAGAGTTGCAATGTAGCGCCGCTGCGGTGGCTTTATTTTTATAACTGACTGGAAACTTGACTTTCACCTGGACATTTGATATGCAAGTTTTTCATCAACATTATCTGCGTGAAATATAAACATGATGATCATCTGCCAACTCGACTGTTTCAGTACGTTTCTATTAATTACGGAGAGTCTGCTTTATTAACGGCTTCGCTCTGCACGTAAGTTAAACATTTCTGTTCTGTACTTTATTACTCGCTTATATTTCTACATATTTTCAACCAAGGAACACACAAAATATAATATTAGTTGTTGTGAATCGCGTTTAAGCTTGACAAAATTTAAATGACTAATGATCTTTCCCACTTATTTTGGCTTAAATAAAGATTCATTCGTTTTCATACTTTATTAGAAACACGTACATTTATCTTCTTATATATTATATAAAATGCCCTATATTAATATGCATTGTCTATGTATGGCATTCGTTTTGTACATTTACAGGTGCACAAATATACTGGTTAATTTTGATTTCATTAAGACACTGTTGTGTTCTGTATTAACTGAGGCTCTATAATTAATTAATGTACGGTACATAAAATAATTTGTAAATGTATACATGGATAGTTTCTTGTTTGTGTTAATAGCCTACACACGCTGGCTGTTGAGGCATTTTGCACTTCCAGAAATCTATGTGCACTTTTGTTCCTTTGCATATGAATTTAAGAAATGATATTTAATTTATTAGTGTTTATAACATTCGTTTTAACCAAAAATATGCTGTGCATGATTTGTTTATATTATTGGGGCTTTGTGCTGCGCCCTCTTGTGGGCTTTTAGGAGTATTTTCTCCAAGATAAAGGTGCTCTTTATAATTCGAATATAATTCGAATTTTATTATTTTTCAAGGACGAATTTCGAATGTACTTGTTCAGCCATTTTGACAGCCCTACTCAGAAGTGACTTTAACAGCGCTCCACGGCGCGTGAGAGTAGCATTTTAAGCGTTTTCTGCTCATCTGTTAGGTAGCTTTGATTACCATGCTGGATGGTAAATAATTTTTATCAGCGGCTCGTTGATGTTAACAAATATAGATATAAATATACATTTTACTATACTGCGATTGTTTTTGATTAATTTATGTTATATATGATTATTAATTTGTTTATTTAAAATCCTGTAATTTAATAACTCTGACGTCATCGAACGTCATTTTTTATCGTAGTTGACCTTTGCATTGAGTATGAAAGTTAAGGGGCAGTCTGATGTCTACTCTACTGCAACAAACTACTAAGACCAGCATAAGCTGGTTTTAGCTGGTCTCCCAGCTTTGTTTTAGCTTGTATTGCTGGTGTAGCAAGCTGTGTTTTGGTCACCTTGACCAGCTGACCCACCAGCTTGTAGGTTTGCCAGGCTGGGAGGACCAGCTTAAACCACCTTAAACCAGCTACCAGCTTATGCTGGTCTTAGCTGGATTTTCCGGTAGGGAATATAAAAATTAGCTAACTTAATTCAATTAATTTTGTCGTGTATAATTTAATCCTGCAGCAAGATACAGGAAAATGCAAGATTTTCAGTAGCGATATACCTATATTACACTAGCTCGCAACTAAGTTATTATGGTGACTTGTGTGCGTGCGTGAGTGCGTGTGTGTATTATTAGTTATTTATTTATTTTCTGTTTATGTCCTTCAAATTTGCAGGCTTCAAACTCTTTATACCCCCACCACCACAAACAAACCAAAAACAAAGGCACTTTTAATAGTCACATGTGTTTTGTTAAACTGTACTTGTCAGTCTCACTGTAGCACTCTCTGTTTACATTTATATTTGTTTTATCTGTTGTTCTCTTTGTTGTGAGTCTTTCTGTCTGTTTGTGTTTCTGCCCATCAACATGTCCATCCATTCAGAGCTCCAATATCATCTCATGATCTTGGATAACTTGGTTGATGGTCAAGAACTGAAGGATGAGCTCCAAAGTCCTGATGACTCTCTTGGTGAGCTGCAAGAAGAGGAAGCAGCAGCGCCAGTGAAGACACCTGAGCCGAGGGTGCATTAGAGAAAAGAGACATTGATGGGAAATATTGTCTATGCAAGGTCAAGCAGTAATCAACCAAGTAAAGGTCAGTATTGTTTACATTTTAAAATATATTTTTAGGATCTACACTGTTTGGGTACTTGCAGGTGTATAAAATTAATGAATACTTCTACTTCTAAGGGGCCAATCACACCAAACGTGTTTATGGCAGTTGTAGACGCATTTTTTGAATGATATTCTATGGGCAGTGGGCGTTATGCACACTGTTTATTTGCGCCGAACGCCTTGCGTTTTTTGCTGCTGGCCGCAGCACGTGCTGTTTGAAGGAGCTGAGAGCGGAAAAGCGTCCGACGTCATTCGCATCTTTCCATTCTCCAATCGAATGAGGGGAGAGGCGGGCCTTCCGTTGTAGGTACGGGGTCACTCACTATCTCCTGCATGTTTGTGCACTCTCACCCCGCATCAAGGCCAGAGCAAGTGCCCTCTTTGTAAAGTTTCTGCTAATATCTGTCATAACAGCAAAAGAGCGCTCGCGCTTCAATATTTGATTGACATGAGAGTTGCATCTGTGGTTGCCTAGCAATTTGCGCCCTTGCGTTTCCACACATTTAAAACGCGTTTGGTGTGATTGACCCCTAAGGCTATTGTCAGTAGGCAATCAGATGCTTTCTTTATAATCGGTTCTATTTGAGCATTCTTATTTGCTGTCATCATCTGCATGACGCATAGATATCCATACAGTTATTGGACTGTTAACATAAGGGTTTGGGAAAATAAAGTGTTCTAGTTTTTCTCTCAAGCTATAATGTTAAACAGTGAGCTTGCACCATTACAGACTGTAACCAGACTGTGCCACTAGCCTTGGGACAAGTTGGAATTTGTAAATATGTATATTATATTGTATGTTATATATAAATGTTGCTTTGTGTTGTTTTAATCCTCTTAAGCAGATCACATTCGGAACACTGATCCTCCCAATGTTCTTGACACTCATTGTGAGGTGGGCTTTGCTCCAGAGACTGTTGGTGTACTTCAGTGTGTTTAAATGATCATTTATATCTGTACATATACAGAATATGACAGTGAGTTATAATGTAAATAAATACATAGTTTATTTTCTTAAATTAGCTTGAATACTGGACCTTTTACACATGAAGTACAATTAGATGCTGTAAATATATATGTATAAAGAGAAATATAAAAGTATTGTTTTTGTATACTATTTTAACTATTTTAGTGTTTTCTACAAGATCACTGAACAATTTCTCAGAGGCATCATCTCCTGGAACCCCAAGAGATCCTCTTCTGGCTTCCTCAAACTGGAGCACACGTCAAAGTCTCTTTTCAGAGAGGTGGAGGGCATAGAGACCCCGTCTGCTGAACACGGCTGTGGCACAAGAAAATGTTTGTGGGAGAAGTCCAGCTGTTATCCAGTGTTGTGACTGTCGACCTCGCCCCTTCTTCTGTGCTGAATGTGACGTCATCATGCACACCAGACATGTCCTCCATAGCATAGATGCCATGACTGCTGAATTCTTCCAGCCATTGCCTTTAACAACTGTTGTGGTGGATACGGCTCTTTCCCATTGTGGTAAGTTTTGTGTACGTACATCATATATCATTTTCAGAATAGTTAAGCTACAGTAATATGCTTTACTATCTCAATTATACCTTTTTGTTTGATGTTAAATGTATGTGGATACTCCGTGTCAGTCAGCATTTTAAACATGTACATTCTCATGTACTTTTTCAACTATGTGCTTCACCACTATTGATCCATTACAATCTTATGTTACTCAGTCAAAAGAAATGATCTTAATTGTCCTCTACTGTATGATGTTTTTCAGTGCGGCTTGTACCTGTGGAAATGCCTGACAAAATTTGTGGTTGTTCACCAGAGTCATTAAGGGTCTGTCCAGGAAAGACAATTGCTGTGGTCACAATTAATGGTAAGAATGTAAAGAACTTTGTTTTGTCCTGTTAAAGCAGAATCTTAAATATCTTTTCATACTTAATTCCCAACAATTTAGCATAGATGTGAGCTCCAACACCTTCTTAACATTCATTTCCTTTTAGTATTTCATACCAAAGCCCATGATTTTAAATGTGAGGTAAGGAAAAGTTGCTGTGTGATAGAAAATAAATTAAACATCTGGTTCTTTCTTTCTTTCCTAATTTTTAACCAGGTGAAATGGAGTATGGCATATCAGGATGTTGCTGGATTAACACTAGGAGAGGAGGTGGAACACTGCAATGCCTTCCTCTCTAGGATCGCAGTGACCACAAAACCCAAGTCAAAAGCAGGTAAACAACTGCACTAGCAGGTGAAATACTGCACTAGTTATATAATCATATAATTAATAGGGGGAATAATATGGTGACAAAATATTTTCTGTGTTTGCAGGATGCTCAGACCTGCCGACCCTCATGGCCATGGGCTGGAATCAGCAAAAGTTTGACAATTTGGCCATCTCGCTGATATCAGAAGGTAATGACATCAGTAGAGTTTGTGTTAGATGTTTTGAATTGTGTGTTAGTAGTGTTTGAAGCTGTGCATTAAAGATTTGGTTTTGTTTCTTGCTATCTGTGAATGTTTGTCATTGTAGACCAAAAAAGCTCTGCAAAACCAGTTACAAAACCTAGAGGCCATGAAAACCCAATGACTTAAGACTTTCTTATAATTGCATTCCAGACTCTGTCGATCTAAGGACAGAGGAGGAGCAGAAGATTCTTGTTGCAGAGATGGACCATCATTGGAAATCTCTTTCAGCTTGTGCTGATGCCCTCGGAGAGCTGTCCTGCTTGTTTTCTAATGAGACAATGAAAAGTATGCATTTGTAATATATGGCATAATGGCAATGGGTATTTTTATTTTGTTGTTAGTAAGAGTATAACCTATTAACTAAAATCTGCTAAAGTGCACATTCACATAACTAACTATATATAGGACATGTCCTCTCTAATCATTGAAGTAACAAGTAGTAAAACACATTTTATTAAAGGAAATTTAAATATTTTACTATGTTCTTACCTTAACTTAGACAAATTAATACACACATATCTTTTTTCAATGTGTGCTTTTTAAGTTTTGTACAGCGCCTCGTGAATGTGTGTATTAATTAATCTAAGTTGGGATCTAAGGGATTTTTTTTACCAGTAATTAATACCTGTGTTTTGTCAGAATGTATCATATTAGGATGATACTGTAATTTGGTCTAGTAGAGGAGAACAATGATGTTTTCCTTTAAGTACAAGTACCTCAAAGTTGTACTGTGTTTTCTAATGACATTATCTGCACTTTGATATTACAGTGGCAAAACCTGAGATGACACCTGGGAGCCTGCCCGCGAATTCCAGCACAAGTCCCCACATCCCAACCAGCTTTCAGCATGACTGCCTACACCTGTACATTATCAAGCACCCTTCAATTGTTTATTTTTGTCTTTGCTTGCTGTTCTTTATTAAAGTTTTTGCACAGTACCCAGTCTCTTTTAGTGTTTTTTTTTTTTATTTTGTATTTTTTAAAACCCTGTATTTGTCATGAACTACACAGCAGACAAGAAGTGTCCCATGCAAGATCATAAGGTAGAGAGTTAGTGCTGTTTGCCATTATGA
>NW_027395284.1:1946263-1989044 GCF_027580225.2 Misgurnus anguillicaudatus | reverse complement strand
ACTGAAAACTATCAGCAAAAATTTAATTAAGTTGGACTCGATAGTGACTCTAGCAACTTCTTAACCTACTTGTGGTTAATGGACGTTGGCATGGATGATCCAAATTACTTCTCCTTTCGGTGTTTTTTGGCAGTCTGTTAAACGATAGCTCCGAATTCTTGTTTAATCTGTCGCACAACAGCTTTTTCCCATTTAGACGCATTTTCCCAGTGTTTCGCTGATTTCACACTGTACACAAATTCTGCCGCTCTGACTTTTTGTCAATCAGTGGGCGTAACCGCAGTCACTTTTGCTGAAGGTGACGTCACGTGCATACCCTCTATACAGCTACAACCTAAATTGTGTTGGGGCGGGGCCATGCTCGGTGGCTCCAGTGCATCATCGATCCACCATTTTAGCACCGCCCAAATAAAAAAAAACTGAATTCAGTACTACATAGTTCACAGTCTTTGTAACATGTTTCAGCAATACATTTCTAACATTTATAATGTGATTAGGTTAGATTCTATGAGTTGACTTTACTCAGACTTTGTAAACGACGAATTTAAATTCCAGGGGTTGATTTGTAATAAAGTTAACAGATTTGTGGTATTTTGTTGAAAATAAACCATACATATGCATGTATATTGATCGCTTGTTTTGTTTTTTACATTTTTAACAATTAAAACAGTAAATAGTGTGAATAGTTAAAAAGTCCACAGGGCCCAAATGTTTCATTTTTAAATGGACAGTTCACCTAAAAATAAAATATCTGTTAACATTTATTCACCCTCATGTCGTTTACAACTTTTATGAAACTCTTCTGTGAAACATAAAGAAGATTTAAGTAATATTGCAGTGATTTTGTACAGTACAATGGAGGTCAATGAAGGTCATAATTGATTGCCTTGTTTACACCAGAAGATGCGTTTTTGTCGATTGGATTACAAGCGGACAACGCTAAATACAGAGTGTGTTAAAAGCGAGGGGCAACCTTCCGATCTCTCTGATGAAGCCAATATGGAAGTGACTTAAACTGCAATTCATCGACTGGCCGCTAGAGGCTGGCTCCAAAAGGGAGGTAGTCAAAAACGCATTCGACCGGATTGATTTTGTGGTGTAGACGCTCATGTGGTCAAAAGTGTTCAAACAGCCACAAAAGACCGCCTAGACCGGTCCTAACTTCTAGCTCGAACCCATGTTGTTTGGCGCGGTCTTTAGGCTTTCATTGATAAAAATAAAGTGGCTGCTCTCCAACTCTTTCATTTTTCTTTCCTTTGCGAGCGTGTGAAAGATGTGCAAGCTTTTATCATCAATTGCTCTGAAATATCAGAGAAACCTCTTAAATATAAATGTACAAAACGTTGTGCAGCTTGTTTATTAACAACACAAGCAGCGGACTCTGATGTAATATTAGTGTGCATTAATTTAAACCCGCAAAATTTCTCCCGCTCGTGTTTTAAGGACTCGCCCATAAACCATCCCCTAGATCAGGACAGAAGTGGTCGAAAGTGGACAAAAGAGACCAGGTGTGAATGGGAATGTCTTGTCCACTTGTGATCCGATCGACCAAAACGCATCTTTGAACAGCCAAAATATCTTCTTTTGTCTTCTGCAGAAGAACCTCATAGACGTTTTTGGGTAAACCATACCTTTAAAGAATAACTCTAATGTTCAAACCTTCAGAATAATAGCTTACTGGTCATAGCTTACACGTATGCTAGAGGTAAGTCGAATTGTGTGAAACATGACCTCAACCGTTCAAGGCACACCTAACGTTTCCTGTTGATATTCTTGCTAAAAAGCAGAGTATAACTAATACTAACATGTGCATGGACCTGATGGAGACCAGGCCTTTCATGACTCTGCAGATGTCTTTTGGGTGCCATGTGGAAAAAATCAACCACATGTGATGGGAAACACCCCATGTAAAGGGATTCACATTCTCAAGGTCGAGTTTTGCCCCACAGCACACGTAATATGCTTTCATACTAAAAGCACCCATGAGAAAACCACGGCCCTGCCAGATTATGGCAGCATATGATGAATCGCTATGAGCTTTGACTGGGAAACGTGTGTTTTTTTTTTATTGGACATATGCGAGCATGCAGTGGCAGCTGGGGGAGATCGGTCTTACCATGTGATAGTTGACTATTTCTTGAAGGCTCTCTCCACACTTCTCAAGACATTCCTGAAATAAAAAGTAAATTGTCAGAGATATAAAGAGCAGTTCATGTGGCTTTGACCCATTCAATGAATTAAATGCAGATTTTTAAAAAGCAATTAAAGATGCAATTTGTATTATCTGCGCCGCTAGATGGCGCCAGATCAAATCAATAACAATGACGTTGTTTAATGACGCTCTGAAGCAGCGTGGAATTATGGGATTTGAAGTCTTTGCTGATGGCCATCAATTAGACGCGAACCAGAAATCACGTTGATGGATAAGGTAATCAAGTCTTATAAATGTTGCGTTTGATGACATCGTTTATTTCATTATGTAAGTTTATATGTGATGTTCAAAACGAAATTGTTAGTCATAGATGTTACAGTATTAGTCCAAATTCGATGGTTAACAGCATAGAATTAAGTTTTCAACTTACAATCTACAATGATTTTTTACATAATGTATTGACAGTACAAATCTTATTGTGAAGTGTCTTAAAATGACCATTTATATTGCTGTACAATACCTCTTGATGTGCATATCGTCCGCGGGAAGACGTGCTGATTACGGTCTACACACTAACGTTGTGATCAATATAATAGCATAAGTTTTTTGAAGGGTTACGAATCAAAACAACTCACCCATCGCGTAAAACACAAGCAGGATCAGAATCTCTGTCTAGTTAAATGTTGTCGCGAAGCTCTCTCTATCCAGATAATGCAACACCAAATTGATCCTCCCTCGTTTTGTTCCAAACTCTTCTTGGGTCGTTTGGTTGGCCCGTAACTGACACAACCAGCGGCAGACGGTAAAGAGTAATCCATAGTCCATATGGCAAGCGCGTAGCCCGACAGGCGCTAACGCATAGTTCCGCATTTGTCCATGACACTGGCTGCGTCCGAAAACTCAAGGCAGTGACTTGTTGCCTCGCTGCCTCATGAGGAAATTACTTCGGAGGCATGAAGGCAGCTCAGAGAAAGACTTTCGGACACGCTTCAAAGGCAGCGTGTTTGAAATATAAACAAAGAGCGCCTTTGTGATAACTAATCACATATTTGAAAACTACAATACTAATTTCTCGCTAGAAATGCAATTAAAATGTGTAAAAAGTGAAAATATACGTTTATTTACACTAAATTTGTGCTCCAGTCGCTTCCTTGGCCGCCATTTTATTTTATTTCGAACTCGACCTGGTTTTTACGTCAGTAGCAGTGCTTCGTCTTCTGAGAATATAGTTACTGTTAAAAGATCGCTGTGTCTCATATGACCTTGTTATTTGTACACGGTGTGACTATACAAATCACAACACATAAATAGGAAAATGTTCGCGTTATTTTGTCACTTATTGGGAGCAGTTTGCTAGCTGGAGCCATTGACTTCCAGACATTGTGCTTAGCTAAGCTAGCGGGGGCTGTGTCAGACAGAGTTACAGCACGCACGGAGATGAGAAAGGTATGTCTGGACTTATCTAACTCTGGGGGATACGGTGAATAAGCTAAATTCCCAAAATCTGGGTGTGTTTCTTTAAACTGACCCAACACTTAACAGTTTTAATGCAGTTTAAAATGGCAGTTTTAAAGGACTCTAAAAGATCCCAAAGAAGGCATAAGAGTCTTATCTAGCGAAACGATTGTCATTTTTGGCAAGAAAAATAAAAAAATGCACTTTTAAACCACAAATTCTTGTCTTCCTCCAGCTGTGTGACGAGCCAGTGCGACCTCACGTAATTGCGCAATGCCGTGGAAAGGTCACGTGTTACATATTTGCGAATCATTTTAACCAATAAACTGACACAAAGACATTAATTAGTATCATTCCACATACAACAACGTCGGACGGTCCCCTTTCTTCACACTTGTAAACACTGGGGCTTAGTTTCGATACGTCATCCGTGACCTCTTGACGTGATTACGTATTACGTGAGGTCGCACTGGCGCGTCACAGGACCGGAGGAAGACGAGAAGTTGTGTTTTAAAAGGGCATATTTTTTATTTGTCTTGCCAAAAATGACAATCGTTTCGCTAGATAAGACCCTTATGCCTCGTTTGAGTCCTTTGAAACTGCTATTTTAAAGTGCATTAAAACTGTTAAGTGTTGGGGTCCATTAAAATGAAAATGAAATGGTGGTGAGTAAATTATCTGGATTTTTTTTAAAGAAAATGGACTAATCCTTTAATATCCTAATGATTTTTACCGTAAAAGATAAATGTATCATTTTGACCCATACAATGTATTGTTGACTATTGCTACAAATACACCCGTGCGACTTAAGACTTAAAGGAATAGTCTACTCATTTTCAATATTAAAATATGTTATTACCTTAACTAAGAATTGTTGATACATCCCTCTATCATCTGTGTGCGTGCACGTAAGCACTGGAGCGCGCTGCGACGCTTAGATAGCATTTAGCTTAGCCCCATTCATTCAATGGTACCATTTAGAGATAAAGTTAGAAGTGACCAAACACATCAACGTTTTTCATATTTAAGAAGAGTACTTCGACTCGGCGCAGTAACACCCTCCCTCTCCCATTATGAGAGTGAGAAGGGGAGCGGACTTTTCAGGCGAGTCGAAGTACTCCCAAAAGTGCTATTGCGCCATAAAATATAGTTCCTCTTTTAAATCCGCTTAGAAAAGCGCTACGTTTTATTTTGTACCACCAAACTTGCTCGTATAACTACTCGTCTTAAATAGGAAAAACGTTGATGTGTTTGGTCACTTCTAACTTTATCTCTAAATGGTACCATTGAATGAATGAGGCTAAGCTAAATGCTATCGAAGTGTCGCAGCGCGCTCCAGCGCTTACGTGCACGCACACAGATGATAGAGGGATGTATCAACAATTCTTAGTTAAGGTAATACCATATTTTAATATTGAAAATGAGTAGACTATTCCTTTAAGTTTTGTAGTCCAGGGTCACACATGTGTATTTTTGGATCCTGTCTGGGAAACCTACCGAGATCATCTCCTCTTTCTTGCAGTGGTGCGACAGGTCTCGTATCCCATTGACAAAGAGCTTGTTGGCGTGGGCATAAGCGCGGCCCGCTTCGATCATGCCGCTGCATAGCTTCACCAACTAATGCAATGAAGAGAGGACAACACAACAGAATACAGAACAGAAGTTTACCCACAAAATACTCACAAGATAGTAACTTACACATGAGATTAAACGAGTATCTGGCAAACGCGTCTCTTTTATTATAAACCCTTTAGACGCATCTGCAGCAGGCTCATATTTTGACATCACATGTGATGCACATAAGTTTACATGATGCGTCAAACACATATTTTGAAATGACGAGCCACACACATGACGGGCTACATACATGTTGTGACGAGCTTTCTCGAAAAAGAAGTCACTGGCCGCCATTAGATCTGAGGTCATATATTAATATAATACTGCACTGTCGAGTACAACACATCAAATAAATCTACATAAAATCTACTAAAACACATGGAAAGCAATTATGCAAAGCTGTAGCTATGAATTCTGGGCCGCTGGTTGTACATTACTCTGGGCCCTTTACATCAATATTACTTAAATTGCTGTAAGCCCCTAAGGCCCCTAGAATTATTCCTGCTTTTCACCCTGTCAATAAGCTGCTGTATATGATTATAGGATGTGATCATTAAATGTGATCTGTGCTGAGAAATGCCAGCCTGAATATCCCATCTTTGTAATGAAATTAATGGAAAATTAGTATGTACATGATTAGCTAATGCAAAGCCAGCCACATGTAGCACGTGTGGTGCACTCATGAATGCATGAGAGAGAGAGAGAGAGAGAGAGAGAGAGAGAGAGAGACCAACAACACTCATGCATTTCTGAATTAGTTTAGCTTTGGTTATATGATGAGAAAGCGATGAGTAATGACCAATAAAGATCTAATTTCAATGAGCAATCGCTGTGAAGCAGCAAAGCCTGCAACTCTGTGATGCAAATGTTCTTGACATCCTATGCAAAATGAGTTCCTCTCTCATTTTTCTTTAATCCTGTATGGCATATGAGCTGGGATTTAGCTCAGCGCACATTTACAATGCTGTTTCATCCATACACTAATGCACTCATAGTGTTTCTAAGCCTTCAAACCTACAGCTCAGTTAAATGATGTGGAGGAGACACACAGTATACGGTTACATGAGGATGCTGAACGTACCTTATCAAGCTTGGCTTCGATTTCTACAACATCCGTCTCGACTTCATCAATGTTCGCCCTGCAAGGAAAAAGACAATATTTATTACCATTGAGTTTTGGTACAATTATTAACAGCTGATATTTACTTATTTTATCTTTGCGTGGCATCTAGCGGTTGCTGAATGATTATTCTGAAGTCTATGAGAATTTTACAGTTCTATTTTTTGCAAGTCTGACAGAAAAGTCACACAACAAGCCACACTTCAGTATAAGCAACAACAAAAGCAGTGATTGGCTGAAGTAGTGGTGCAGAAATGTAATAATTCACCCTGACATATACTGTACAACAGCCGCTGGCTTGCAGGGAGCGAGTCTGGCTTGGGTCATGCCCTGATTCTCGCTCCCCGCTACATCCGGTCTGTCTTTATAAAAAGGCTAAAACTATAAAGAGTGATGTTTGGAAAAACCCAACAAATAAAAGACCTTTATTTTTCATATCGAAGGAAATATCGAGCACACATTTAAAGCTGCAATCAGTAACTTTATTTGGTAAAAAAGTTTACAATATTTAATCATTGAGCAAGGATGTAAAAATCAGTTTGTAAACTTTCAGGCAACCTTACACCGATTTGCAAAGGCAAGCTTGTAATAATGATTTATAATTTAAGTTGTAGTATACAATTTTGCAGAAATTTGACTTCAACCCATGTAAAGTAACTTGCAATTTAAAATCAAACAGAGATGGCGACAGAGAGGCAAAAGTTACGAATCACAGCGTTATGGTGCATTTACACCAGACGCGAATAAAGCATTAAACGCAAGTGATTTACATATTAAGTCAATGCAAATATGCGATAGACATCCGGTGGCGTGAATGACACGATTTGCGCAAATGACACAACGCAAATTGAGCGTTTTGTGAGTTTGACTCGTGTTACTCAGGAGCTTGCTCTAGTAATGACGTAATTACACGACATAGCGAGTGGATGCAGAAATACGAAACAACAATGGAGGACAAAATCAACTTCGCTGTAAGTGGACACATGGAGCTGTAAGACGCATCTCCGTGCTTTTATAGAAACGGGAATAAAAAGGATCTTGCTTGGAAGAAAGTGAGTGAGGAGGTCGGACAATCTGGTAAGTTGTAAAAACACTCTTTACTCAATTTGAGCAAGATGGCAAATTGAGTGTATTCGTGTCTGACGTTCATGTGCAAATGACGCACATTTTACACGCGAATGAAGCGAGTTAACTCAAACTGTTCAAGCATCCACCTACGCATAAATAGCGCAATTTATTCTCTTTATTCGCGTCTGGTGTGAACGCACAATTAAGCTCTGTTGAGGATATCTTATAGACGGTTTCATCAGACGCACGTGTGCTGACGCGATACACGTCTGGATCTGAACTTTACTTCTGGTTTGGTTTTTTTATTGGCCTGACTAGTTGCTAAAGTGATCTCTTGAACAAATGCCTCGTCAAAAATAACAAATGTTTTGGTTTCCTAGATAATCTATGTGTTGTTTATTTTGCTTGTTATATAAATAAACTAAGTTTAAAGTACTTTTTTGTTATTTATTCTTAGTAGAGTTTACTGGAAGTTACGTGCGGACCACGACAGCCGCTTGTTTATGTTGTTACTGCTGAAACCGTCTATATAAAGCTGTTTTCCATTTGATTTCAGTCATTGTTGATTCCAACTGATGTTCTTTTTATGTATGATGTTTTACGTTTATTGTATGTTACTCGACGTGACCATGTAAATTGTCGTGACATATATCCGAGTGAAATGGCTTCTAAAATAAGAAAAAAAATGTAGGGCTTGTTCTGAATTAGTCCATCGAGAATTGATTGGTTTGTTGAGAGTTGGGTCATGTTGCTATTTGCTAAACCCTGCGAACTGTTTCCGGGCCCCGCCCACCTGCCATATCCCGTGATTAGAAGTAAAGAGAGATTGTTTCAAGGATGGGAGAAGATTAGGATTTTTGATTAAAGATTATGTGGGCACATTAATTAATTAGTAAAATGCCACAATATTATAAAGTTATAATAAAATATTATAATATTAATTTCAATTTCATTGTGACTTTAACTGAACTGCAGTGCAAACCATAATCCGTTACATGATGAAAAAAATACACCGCATCATAAAAACATCTCTGCATTGCGAGAATTTCTGTAAATAGGTTAGAACTTTAGAAACTAATGTACACCGAAACCGCATCAGTTCTTAGATGCATGATGACATAGCCTATATCCAATCTTACACCATCTAAAAGCTTTCCCTAATCCAGTTTAGATTCCAGCTAAAAGCTTGCCGCAGTTTGTACGTATTAGAAAAAACAATGTCGAGACGTCTGAGGTTTTCATGCAAGTCTCTCACCAGGCCCTCCAACCTTGACATGCATTTATATCCACCCACACAGCAGGCTCTGTTACTTACATTTATCACATTAGCTAACTCAGGAAGGGCTCAGAGGAGTCCATGCAAAAAGCATATGTGTAAAAATTTTTGTTTATTTTCTTAATAGCACTACCAATATAACACTACAGTCCTAGACACAACTATTTTACACAGTAAGCATCTCTTTTGTACACTTTATGAAAAATGTAATATGCGTATTTGCTTGATAGTACAATGCAATTACACTTCATTTTTATCTTAGAGAACTTAATAGAGTTAGTACTGATTAAATATATTTGAAACGCAGCATTGTTTAAAAGCATAAATGTAATGGTCCGATTATTTTCATGGTTGGTACTGCTAGTTTATGTGTATTTTGTAATCCTTTTTTATTTGCCTGTACTTCTTTTTTCTGTATTCTCTGCAAAGCTGCTTTAATACAATGCTGAATTGTGTGACTTAATTTTATCCATGAGAAATTGATGAAAAATGATCCTGAGGGAAATCATAAAAGATTACAAATACAAATCTTTATTTTTTTGTAAAAAAAAAACCACATGCTCTGATTAATCATTTACAATAAGACCAGGAATGTATATGCACGCTCTTATTGGAAAACTGATTATTTATTTTCTTGAACAAAAAATAAGCTGATTACAAACCTTTTGCTTCAAAACATATTGTCAGACTGAGCAAAACTTAAATTCAGTGGTCAGTCAACCTAAAATCCTTTATGCCATCACTCCAGAAGAGTTTCAGCCCTTATGCGCCCCTGCTCTCTTGAGACCACTCAACCATTAGCCCAAAACGCACACAAGGACCAAACACTTTAAATAAATGAAAGAATACACAAAGGTCAGTTGTCATGGCAACCCTTTATAATTGGGTCGCAGTAGGGGTCTTCCACTCTGCTTATGAGGGGCTACTAATAAGACATATTGTTATGAAGTCATGAGCAATCAATACCCCATAGACCAACACACACAAACCCACTGAAATACACCTCTCATCTCGAGTTCAACCACCCCTCCTCAACATTTTAATGCTTTAGCATTGGCCATTGGACAATCAATCGAATAATCAGATAAAAACAAAATAATATGTCAATGATCTTATCAATTATTAATTAATTTAAATGATACATTTTAAATTGTGCTTACTAAATACTACAATAGTTTTTGGCAACTATTCAGAGTATTTATGATTAAAAGTGTTCCTTAAAAGTTCAAAAGCTACATATTAAGTATTTTTGTTAAAAACAGACCTAAATTTTGACATTTTAAACCTTAAAATTTAAATTTTTTATGCTTCTAATCTCATAATAAGATTTTGAGACTTTCACAGACAGGGTTACATATATCCAAAATATAAATAAGACAAGTATTGAGTTGTATTAAAATGCTCCCTCCCTGTGATGTGCACGGAACAACCAATCGGTAACAAAATCCATTAACAACAATTTTCAAAATCGATTAAGTAGGGCTGCAAAACGATTAATCCCGATTAATCGTTTGCGAAATAAAGTTTGTTTACATCATATATGCGTGTTTACTGTGTATAATAATTTTGGATATATAAATGCACACACATGCATGTTCTTATATTTAAGAAATAATTACGTGTATATACATTTGTATATTTATTTATATTTATATTATATTTAGGGCTGATTAATCGTGATTAACTGCATGCAAAATAAAAGTTCGTGTTTGCATAATATATGTGTGTGTAATTATTATGTAAATACACACATTCATGTATACTTTTGTAGAAAAAAAAAGTATGTGTAAGAAATAATTGACGACGGGCCGTTGAATTGTGCATCATTTTAAATAATTCACATAATATACCACGATTACCACAAACATTGCTCTGGTGCCTATTTTTTTAGTCAGGTGTGCGTTTATAAAAAAATAATCAACACCCATGGAGCATTTCTCAGCCAATCAGAATACAGCACTCAACAGCCCCGTTGTAATATATATATATATATATATATATATATATATATATATATATATATATATATATATATATATATATATATATATATATATATTTAAATTTAATATAAAATATTTAAAAATCTATAAAAAATACATACATGTTCATGTTTCTTAAATACATACATGCATGTGTGTGTATTTATATATACAAAATAATACACATATATTATGCAAAAACAAACTTTTATTCTGTATGCGATTAATCGCTATTTATCTTTTGACAGCCCTAATCATATTTAAATATAAATATTTAAAAATATATAAAAATAACAAAAACCTTTATTTTGCAAACAATTAAGTGCAAATAATTGTTATGTAGCCCTAATTAATTTTATTGATTAGTTGTTGCAGTCATACTTCAATGCTCTAGCATTGCCCGTCTTCAAAAATGTATGCTTTAAAATGGACGGGGAAACAATCTTGCGCACAAGTCCTGACTACAGTTTTATTGCAAATGTCAGCTGGCTGAGCCAAGTGAACCATGCAGTACTGGACTGACAACTGTGACATAGGACATATAAATGTTATGTTTATGTTCTGGGGAAAAAACTGTACCCTGGCTTGAGTCTCATAGATGACAGCTTCTCTCAAAAGAGAGGGAAGGTTTGGGGCTACAGATCCAAACCCCTGTCTTGCAGTCCAAAACACAAAAGGTGTGGACCTTCGATGAGAACATCTCTAGGGTTGATCTTGAAAATTGAAACTACACGATTGTGCAATAACCTGTGAAAAACAATCACATTGTGTAATTGGAGAACATCTCTTATTTTCTTCCTGTGAAAGGTTGTGCTGTTACTTAAACAGACTTACAAGAGAAGCTCATAAATGCACACAATCTCAGCTGTGATAAGCAAGAGGGATGTCACATTCCCATGAGCTATTGTTAGGAGGGTCCAAAGGATGCAAAAAACATCTGAGGACAAACACTCCCATAGGATTTGCTGAGAAACTGGTGGTCCTTTAAGTTTCCCAGTAGGTGGGCTTCTCAGGTAGTGGCTCCTAAAATACTGCTGACAGCTGAGGCAACCTGCAAGGAATTCAAGGTATTGGATATGTAGACTACAAGCTAGCAGCTGTGTGTGTTCATTTGTATGTGCGTTCAGATAAGAATTTGTAATTTTTAACCCTGTATTGGAACCCAATACTAGATGTATTAGGCCTACTGTCCACATGAGTGTGTGGATGGATAATAGCAGGATCTCACGTGTCTTTCATCTTAAGCTCTGCTGTGCTGCCTCCAAGCCATCCATAAGTTATTCTCAGTCACATGCAAGTGTCCATGTGTGCGCATGTGTGCCCGCACATAACTCCAAGGCTGACATTTTAGACCAACCCTGAGCAATAACACGGGAATGAAACACATGAAATGATGTACTGTATGTATATCTTGAATGCACAGCAAACCTAGAGGCTTGTCTTCTCTATTTGAGTTCCCGTCCTATAGTTTTATTGCTGGTATTTCCTTGCTTGGCTGTAAACTTCTATTTCACAGTCTGTTAAAATGATGAGATGTTACTCTTGGGTTTTAAGAATTTATTCGAGAGAGACTGTAAACTTTATTTGCTGCCCCTTATAAAGCACAGGACGCGGACACGCTATTATGAGAACTAGATTTTACTTTTTACAAAAATGTGAGCGGTACATGTCTGTGCAAAATGTTGGTTTCAGTTTTCCGCCAAGTGCATAATGAATTTTCGGTTTCAGACTACAATTTTAATTTCTTAGCATCACTATAATTTACTCACCCTCATGCCATCTCATATGTACACTCTTAAAAATAATGTTGCTATGGAGGGTTCTTCACCTCTATTTTTAGCCCCCCTAAACTAGAACCATTCAGTCAAGGTTTTGGAAAGAACTATTTCTTGTTTACATTTTTATAATCTAAAGAACCTTTTTGCACTACAAAGAAACAGAAATCATGTTATCATCATGTAATAATTTTTTATGGCTACCTTTATATAGGGATGCACCGAATGTTTGCATCTGAAACTATTTGTTCGAAAATAGCAAAAAGCCATTTTCTGTGTTCGGCCAAATACATGGACAGACCGAATAAATTTACTTGCACAATAACGTTTTTTGATGACGCAATTTTTTTTTACTATGCTCCGATTGATTGGCCTCGGCCGATCATCGCATTAAATTACACGATCGGTACTCGCTAAATTTGCAGATCTCATGAACCTTCCTGTTTAATTTTGTCATCATAGGGCTCCTGATTTCGGCCGCAATTGGAGATCACTTTTACGCAAGGCGAGCATTTTTACATCCCGTTGCTCCTCTGCAAATTTGAATTTCTTTTTCTGCCTTAAAGGAATATTCCATTTCCTTAAAAGAAAAATCCAGATAATTTACTCACCACCATGTCATCCAAAATGTTGATGTCTATCTTTGTTCAGTCGAGAAGAAATTATGTTTTTTGAGGAAAACATTGCAGGATTTTTCTCATTTTAATGGATTTTAATAGACACCAACAATTAACACTTAAAGGGATAGTTCGGCCAAAAACGATATTAAACCCATGATTTACTCACCCCCAAGCTGTCCGAGTTGCATATGTCCATCGTTTTTCAGACAAACACATTTTCGGATATTTTAGAAAATATTTTAGATCTTTCTTTTGATTAAATGTAATGTTACGGGGTCCAGCAATAGTCCACGACCTTCAAGTCCAAAAAAAGTGCGTCCATCCTTCCAGGGCCGGCCCGAGGCATAAGCGAACCAAGCGGCTGCTTAGGGCCCCGCTGGCCACCAGGGGGCCCCCGCCACAATCGTTTTTTATTTTTTATTTTTTATACAATTAAATAACTTAAACAGGTAATATAAATGGATGAATAAATGAATACGAATTTATAAATGAATAATTAAAGACAAGAAAATTTTGATTTGCAGACAACTATGTGTCTGCACTGCAGTGCTAGCGTTTTAGTCAGGCGCAACATAGACACCTGCGCCACCTGCGCGTCAGCGCGCAAGTGCCTACGTCGTCACTCACTGTAAACAATGATGAGCCATTTGACATGTCACAAAAAAGGATATATCCCTCTGGGGCCGAAAAGAGAACAAAGAAAAGGACCGAGGATGAGGAAAAAAAGAGCAAGATAAAGGTATGTTTGCATGATTATATACAGTAACGTTATGTTTAATTTGTGTTAGTGGTGTGACAGATCGACGTTAATCCGTGACCGTGATCGACTCACGGTTCGGCTCGCATGCGCTCAAATAGCGAAAGTTTATCATTTGCAAGTGTTTCAAAGGCTTGCAAAAGTTAACATTTCAAGTGATTTTAAACAATTTATCTCGCAAAAAGGCGCTAAAGTGAGCAGTATTCTGCATGCCCAATGCCCATGCGGTTTAAATTGTCCAGCCCAGCTCCCTTCAGAGATCAAAACACTAACACTTGATTTTTAAACTTTAGAGAGAGTTACGCTATTTTGTGTCATACTGTAGTCCATTAACATACATTTGAGGAATAGAGCACTGAAAATAACATAACGTTTTTATGCTCCGCCGTCTGTATTTCCGTCTGTGTGAGCGCGCCGCGTATAAGTGCACTTAGTAGGGCACACATGGAGAGAGGAACATAAAATCTTTCTGTTCTTGACAGGGCACATACAAACAAAGTGATCTCCACAGTACTCTTTTCCAATAAAAACATTTGTTTATGTCTTTGGGCGGTTTATGTATAGATTAGGCAGAAACCAGGTCCGTGCTTCTCTTAAAGAGACAGTAACCTTAATTAACCTACTTAAATCTGTATCATTAATGTTAATCAAACCTTCCAAGACAAAGAGAAAATCACTTCTGTAGCTCTAAAAAATAATAATTATATTTAATTCATACAATAAAGTGTTATGATTCATTTGATTTGATTTCTGTACCTAATGCTAATTTTAGCCCTTATTTAATGTGCAACTTTGTTCTTTTTATAAATGTTTGTAAGTAATTTCCTCATTTTTTATTAGTTTTTCCAACCCCCTATTCTGCTGATCCGAAAAATGATCAGATCTGTGCCTCAAAAACCATAATGTGATCCGAACCGTGAGTTTTGTGATCCATCACACCCCTAGCTAGCATTGCTGTATGTGTTGAAGTGAACGTTCCAACATCGGTAACGTTCCAGCTTCATAGGCAAAGCACATGCGCTCTCTGTCTAAGATCTTTGGTAAGAGATGGTATTGGACTTTATGAGAATATATACCAATACCATGTTGGGTAGGAAGATTTCTGTGATGAAAATAGACTTCAATCTTATTTATATGGTGGGTAGTGATGTAACAGTGCTATCCTCATATTTATTTATTTATTGCTTGTTGTGTAAGTAATGAAAAATTAGCAAAATAAACTCATTCTGCTCGATCAACTATGCACTTATCCAATGCTATTTTTTTCAGGAACACTGTTGAAGTACTTTGGAGCACAACCAACTCTACCCACCCCTGATGTTTCATCAAGTGTCAGTGCCTCCACAGCTGATGATGCAGCAGATGAGGTTTTTCTTGCTGGCCAATGTTAACATTCCATAGCCTGTTAATATGACATGACACATTGAAGAATAAAGTATTTTATTTAAGTATAGATTTTTTTCATTATTTAACCTCACTGTATTCATTTATAATGTAACATTAGAGCGTGACATTTGTGTCCGCGGGGTGGTAGGGGGGCCCCCAAACACATTCTGCTTAGGGCCCCCAAGAGGCTCAGGCCGGCACTGCATCCTTCACAAATGAAATCCAAACGGCTCCAGGATGATAAACAAAGGTCTTCTGTGGGTAATCCGTGCGGTGTTGTTGTAGAAATATCCATATTTAAAATGTTATTAACTTTATTAACTAGCTTCCGGTAGCGCCGCCATTTTAGAGTCATATGCATTCAGGATGAGCGCTTACGCAGCATAGACAGCGGTTTCTCTGTTGCTGCTCTGTCCCCCGCCCTCCGATTTGTCATACGTCACTAAGAAAAGTGCGTACACTACGCTAATACTCTCTCCTGAGTCTAAGATGGCGGCGCTACCGGAAGCTAGTTAATAAAGTTAATAACATTTTAAATATGGATATTTCTACAACAACACTGCACGGATTACCCCCAGAAGACCTTTGTTTATCATCCTGGAGCCGTTTGGATTTAATTTGTGAAGGATGGACGCACTTTTTTTGGACTTGAAGGTCGTGGACTATTGCTGGACCCCGTAACATTACATTTAATCAAAAGAAAGATCTAAAATATTTTCTAAAATATCCGAAAATGTGTTTGTCTGAAAAACGATGGACATATGCAACTCGGACAGCTTGGGGGTGAGTAAATCATGGGTTTAATATCGTTTTTGGCCGAACTATCCCTTTAACTCAACACGTAACAGTTTTTTTCAACGGAGTTTCAAAGGACTATAAACAATCCCAAACGAGGCAAAAGGGTCTTATCTAGCGAAACGATTGTCATTTTGGACAAGAAAAATAAAAAATATGCACTTTTAAAGCACAACTTCTCGTCTAGATCCGGTCCAGCGCGACCTAACATAAATGCGTAGTGACGTAGGGAGGTCACGTGTTACATATATAAAATGCACATTTGCGGACCATTGTAAACAATAAACTAACACAAAGACATTAATTAGTATCAGTTGACATACAACAACGTAGGAATGGTCCTGTTTCAACACACTTGTAAACACTGGGGCGGAGTTTCGCGTTCGTCTTCTGTGACCTCTTGACGTCATGACGTATTGCGTGGGGTCACGCTCGAGCATCACGACCGGATCTAGACGAGAAGATGTGCTTTAAAAGTGTATATTTGTTATTTTTCTTGTCAGAAATAAAAATCGTTTGCTAGATAAGACCCTTATGCCTCGTTTGGGATTGTTTATAGTCCTTTGAAACTCCGTTGAAAAAAACTGTTACGTGTTGAGTTAAGTGTTAATTGTTGGTGTCTATTAAAGTCAATTAAAATGAGAAAAATCCTGCAATGTTTTCCTTAAAAAACATAATTTCTTCACGACTGAACAAAGAAAGACATCAACTTTTGGATGACATGGTGGTGAGTAAATTATCTGGATTTTTCTTTTAAGAAAATTGAATATTCCTTTAACAGAGATATGTGTATTTTCTATGAGAACGCGCTCCAGTCCTAACAGCGCGATGCATCTTCTTCACATCCCCATCAAACAGCGTATACAACACATATCAATCGTGGACATTGCACCTTCAAGCCAATGTTTATTTTTTGCATGGGTTTAAAAGTTTTGACAGTTTAAACGTTCATTTTCCTCACAGCTGCTCTTGTCCGCGTACACCCGACACGCGCGCAAACAGACAGCTTGTCATCAGTGCATGTGTAGAGCGATCTCCCTTATGTCTTAAAGCTACAGTAACGTAATTCATCTCTGAATAAAATCACTCTGCTCTTGACTGAAGAACTGTTGTACTTCATAGGAATGCGTGTATATTTAATTCATACAGTAAAGAGACTGTGAAGTGTTTTATTTTCATTACTTTTAACAGACATACAATTTTTAAAGGCATATTAAATTTCTCTTTTCAAAAGAAATATCTGTTGTGCTTATTTATTTGATTCTCTATTAAAAATCTAATTACTGCAAGTAATGGACAAAGACAACATCTGTGGTATTACTGTGGGCATTGGTATTGGCTGATCATGAAGACAAAAAATTGGTACTCAGTTTTGGCTGCAAAAATTCTGATTGGAGCATCCATATATTTGACTATTTTTGGCCAAATAATTTCAGTTGCTGAACATTTGGTACACATAAGGGTTTTCTCTCGTGAATACAACACGGAAGTGATGTATGTATGCCCCATTCACATTACAAGCGACATGCAGCAACAAAGCGACACTTCCCATTCATTTTAATGGAGAGCTGCCGACTTAAGGCGAGACGAGCAACAGTGACCATTGGCAACTGGTTGGGGAGTGTCCAGCGGTGCGACAAAGTTCAGAAAAGTTTAACTTCATGAAAATGATGTGTGACTTTCGGGTTTTTTTTACTTTCTAATCCTCTAAAAAGAGAGTTTTTATCTCTCCAACCAAACACAAGCCCACTGTAGTCTCTGTCAACAGCCATGTGACCTGCATACGCAGCTGCACTAAAGCTATACATCCATATATGAAGGATGTAGTCAGATGTGGGGAATTATAGAGACACCTGCACGTCTACTAAAATGTTATGCTGTCCCCGGGCTCCCAGCGCAGCGAAGCACATTCCCTAAGCTGTGTCGGTTAACAAAGCCTGGACTGTTAGCAAACAAACTCAATAGGCCAACACAGGGGCCAATTTCATCCTCTGAATAAGTCGGGTCTTTAGGGCCCAGAGCTAACGGATTACTGAATATCAATCTTTGTCCACATGTGTCCGCCATTTACAGCCTTTACTTTATAACCAACAAATGTGAGATGCTTTTTCTATGAAACAAAGAGAACAGAGAATCCTTTCTGATTGGAGATGCAAGACAAATGTGTTTGGTTTGACAGCAGAAAGGATAAAGGTTGGTGCCTATGCAACATGGAGAATTTTGTGTCAAACGGTCTATTCACAAATGTTTTTTACAGTCTTATCCAAGGAAAATCATAATTTGTTTTCTTTTTCAACAGGGCATTGTAAATGATTCATTGGTACAAGAAAATAAAATTGATCCTGATGGATAACATCAACTCTCATCCTACACTTTTGGTACAGATATTTACCTTTGATGTGTACTTGTAAGGTACCACAATGCTGAAAAATACAATAAAACCATTACAGAAAATTCTAAAAAAAATACCAATAGGAGGAACCATTAGCTTTTACCATTAAAACCACTACACTGTAGTGTGTTTTGGGCCATGAGAACCAATACATATTTTATTAGAACCAATACATACCATTAGAGACCCACAAAAATCAATACACTGTAGTGTGTTTGGGTCATATTCCATTAGAACCAATAACATTCCCAATAAAACCATTAGAATTTTTTGTAATGGTTTTAATGTTTTTTTTAGCAGGGCAATGTGTATCTTTGAGGTACCAATATTCACCTTTTAGGTACAAAAGTGTACTTTTTGAAAAGCAATCGCCCCAGCGAGAACTTTTCTACCTTCTTGTATTTTTTCTGAGTAAAGTACAGTAGTTGCCAAATGACAGATGAAAGAAATGTATTTGATCCAAGAGATCAAAACCAACATAGGGAACGGTAAACCGCATTCACTTTAACAAGGAATATTAATGTGCTCATGTAACTGTAAAAAGATAAATCAGATTATATCACCTCCTCTCATAAACGTTCATCTCTACAGCATGTCACGCTTTGTAGAAACATGATGCATCACAATTAATAAAACAGAACTGCTTGCGTTAAAATTATATAATTTGCAATTGCACCTTAAATGGTTTTGCCAAAGTACAAAAAAAACTAACTATATAAAGATTATAATGAAACTCGTGCCACAATGACACGCGCATTGCAGTGATTGCACCATAAAATCTATGCATCTGCATGTGGCCATGTACAACACCAAACAGCATCAGCCTCAACACATCACTAGAGTTCATTTGATCGCCCTGAAATTACGTTGCCTTCCTAATCAAAGAGCAGCGTGAGACATAATGACAAGCATCTCACCGTCCGAACCCACAGTCAGCGTGAGAGCCTCCCGGATCACAGTGTTGTACGTCAACCGTCTACGTCAACTTTCACTGTGCCGCATGTAAAATGATGCTATAATGGTTTTCAGATGATGTGGAGAAAGAGGAAGAAGACTCTCAGCTGTGGTGGATGAAGGGCTTGGATGCTGCCCATCAGCTGGAGAGCATCTGTTTGTGAGGCCATGTACTCGTAGTGTTTAATGGAGTGATCTGTCCCCAGTCCCTAAGTCTTGAAATAAACTTGGAGAAATATTTCTTTTTCTAGTTCTGATTCAGCTGAATAAAAGGTTTGCTGGTTTTTGTTGGGCTCTTAGGTTTTAGAAGGGTTTTGGGCACTTGCCATCTGGCCCACCAGCTGAACCAGCTGAATACTGGCTTGGCCAATTTAAGGATGCTTTGCTGGCCAGGCTTGGAGACAAGCAAACCAGTTTAGACTACTTCTACACGTTTTTTGGTTGTTTAGCAAGCATTCTTGCATGTAAGGGGAACTAATGTAAAATTATGAAACACCTGCAATGAGATGAACATCTAAGCAGGAGAATCACCAGATGTTAAATGAATGACAACCTTGTAGTGATCAATCAGTTATTACCCAGGGGAGCAGACTGTTTGCTTCAGGGACAGTTCAGAGAAAAACCAACACAAGTGCTAAGAGCTCATTTGTGGCAAGGAAAAAACAAGTACTAAAAGTGTTGGCCAGGGTGGGTTTACTTTGGCCCCAAACTTTCCTCTATGGAGTGCAGGAAAGCAAATAGCACCTTTTCCACATGTAAGCTAAAAGCTACGACAAGACTGCGAGGCAACAACATCCGCACCAAGTTCATGATCCATTCTTCAGCAAAAACAAGCACCGATTAGTTGTTGTTTACAGCTTTGCAGCCTTCCATCCTTTTTCTTAATGTCCAAATATTACATCACCCCTTAAATGAAAACACCACCTTTTTTCAATATTTTACTATGTTCTTACCTCAATTTAGACAAATTAATACATACCTATCTTTTTCAATGCGTGCACTTAATCTTTATACAGCGCGTCGTGAATGTGTTAGCATTTAGCTTAGCCCCATTCATTCCAAACAGGGATGAATTCAGAAGCCACCAAACACTTCCATGTATTCCCTTATTTAAAGACTGTTACATGAGTAGTTACATGAGTAAATATGGTGGCACAAAATAAAACGTGGCGATTTTTTAAGCTGATAAAAGGTTGAAGTGCTGCAAACTAAGTGGTCTTCCGCCATACAGTATAGTTCTCATTTTTTATCGCTTAAAAAAAATCGGCACGTTTTATTTTGTGCCACCATACTTACTTGTGTAACTACTCATGTAACAGTCTTTAAATAGGGAAAACATGGAAGTGTTTGTTGGCTTCTACTGTAAATTCATTCTACTGTAAGATCCTGTTTGGATCCTAAGGAATGAATGGGGCTAGGCTAAATGCTAACACATTCACAACACGCCGTACAAAGATTAAGTGCACGCACTGAGAAAATATAGGTAGTAATAGTAAAATATTGAAAAATGGTGGTGTTTTTCTTTAACCGTCTACTGTGGCCATCCAACCAGAGAGCTGAGCTGAAGTTTCAATTCATCATCCCCACTACTGCTAATGGAGTCTGCTGTGTCATCAAACGTCTCTGTTGACATCTACCATAATAACTACTGCCTTACATGGCTATTGCTTTTGCTGGCTTGATTCATCTGGGACTAAGTGAGATAGGACTGTAAACCAGACATGTTTTAGCCACTGAAAACATTAATGTGTCATATTATATCTGATGGACCCCCGATTTTTTGTAGAAGTTTCAAGCCACATGAAACTCAATGTGCAATCCTATTTTCAACTGCTTGCTTTAGTTCTGCTGATGTGGAGCACCACAAACCAATAATTGCACCTGAACATAAGTCATAGAAGTACTTTCGGTGCAATTTATGATACTTAACAGAATGCACGGCAGTTCGACATGGCGTCGAAATGAGGAGTTCTCATTCTCAGGGCCACCCATACAGCACGTTCACCAGCCAGACGATTTAAACCTTTGCCAGAATGACTGTGGTTTGACTTTTTTCCACAAACCTCAAATATCTCAGAGAAAGAAAAGGGAAAAAACTCCCCCCCTTTGCTCAAAGCGATCCACTAGCGTATGGTCATTCACCACAGTGGTTTAATTACCAAAAGACACGTGGTTTGAAAAAGGCGCAATGAACCATTTCATAGCAAAATCACTTGGTGTACGTCCATGCTATTTGGGTGAAGAACTCCTTTACATTGACACCTACAGATGATCAATCCTTTAAATGTGCATTCACATAATATAGAGCTCCTGCAGTTGGCGTAACGCAGCCTAAGCTCCGCCCTTTTGGCAGGGAATCGTAAGGCGCTTGAGCGCTGTAGCATTGTTATCAATAGTGGTGAACAATAATTTTAAACCATACAAACCTTACTATTTCAACATTATGTATAACGGATTTATGTTTAATAGTCACCCTGAAATGACATGAACGTGTTTAAAATGTGGAAAATAACTGGGCTGATACATGTTAAAAGGCATTATAGGTATCTGTTGTTTAATCTATTAAAGGCATTCTCCACTTTTTTTGAAAATAGGCTCATTTTCCAGCTCCCCTAGAGTTAAACAATTAATTTTTATCTTTTTAGAATTCATTCAGCCCGATGATATTATGCAGCTCCCGAAAATAGTCTTAAATACCCTTGGTAACTTGGCACTGCGTAATATCATTGCGCCTGCTGCAGCCATGTTGCGACAGCAAAGTCCTTGATTATTGCGCCAGAATGAGAGTATAGTTCTTAGCCATATCTGCCTAGAAAATCGCAACTTTTAATTTTCCGTCAGTCTAGGTACACGATGTAAACAGTATAGTCAAGTTTTAAATAGAAAAAATATCGAAACACTTTGGCTATTTTTGAGCGCGATGCTAATGGTCTAATCAGATTCAATGGATTATGCTAAGCTATGCTAAAAGTGGTACTGGCAGACCGGGAGATCAGCTGAATGGATTCCAAAATGCTAGAAATTAAATGTTTAACTCTAGGGGAGCTGGAAAATGAGCCTATTTTCAAGAAAAGTGGAGTGTCCCTTTAAGTTTTAGATGTACATGTCTATATCTTTTGAATTAAAGTGTGCAGTGAACTCTGTTGTCATGAAACTCCTGCTGGTGCCATTCATTTCATATTCGCTCCCGAAGTCGCATCCCTATAGATGGAAACCTGGTAACCCAGGTTTCAATTTTAGGTCAAAGTACACGAGTACACAAAGGCTCCTCCCATTAGTTAACAACCGATCAGAATGTATATTTATGGAACCACTTTTTTTGCATTTTGTGTACAGACCACAACATTGTCAAAACAATCCTCGTTCACATGGAATAGCATAAACTTAAAAACGCTGTATTATGCATGCCAAGCCAGTAGATGGCAATGTTACTTTGTAAAGAATCTTTGCGAATGAATCGATCGAATTATAGTAACATAACATTTTATTGTCAGTAATGGCAACTTAACAGTGGAAACAGTAATTCGTTTGATTACTCGTTACTGAAAAAAAGCAATGCTGTAATGCCATTGATTTATAATGCTGTTATTCCCATCACTGGTTGTTATGGTTGTTAAGTACTCTTGCAAGCTAGACTGAATGCATATTAGTATGTGCATGACATCACCATTTTAGCAAATTCCCATTTTGGTCGTTTACAAAGAAACGATAACACTAAAAACTTGCGTTTTCAGGATCCCAAAATACCATTCTCTTGTAACAACAGCCAAAATGCATAAAACGTTAAAAACGTTGTTGTGTAAACGTGGCCTCAATGGTTAAAAAAAACTATAAAAATAAGCCAATGGGAGAGTTAAATGTGCCTAATTCCACACAAATAACCAAACACAAACCAGTCAAGCCAATCAGCTTTCGCTATCATTTTAGCCATGAATGAGTAATGATTTTCTCATGGACCACCATTGCTCAATACTCAAAACAGGATTATGTAAGACAACAGATATCCTTTACACAGGCAAGCCATCAACATTCGAGCAGCAGAAAGTCGGGGGTTGCACAGGGATGAGTGCATAACCCCGGAAAAAAAAAACGTGTTTTAATTCCGTGACTGATCTAGGCTTTGCAAGACATCTTGTCTAAAAAAAGAAAACCTTTATCACAGCTTCCTTTCCACAAGAATAATTCCCCCAAAAACAAACGTTTGTTCCAGCTGACTGGCAGTAAACCCGTTGTTGGATGGCTCTCCAGGGACAGACAGAATACCCACAGGAAACTCTGAGAGAAGCATCAACCAGCCTTTAACTTTTCTAGCTGGACAGTGCCAGAACTCTGGAGCGAGAGGCTAATTCTCTTAGCGGGTGTTGTGTTTGGCACGGAGGCCTGGAGCAGACGGATAAGCCTCGACACGTTGCTCCAGCAATCACGGGGAGAGGTGAGGAAACGATCTTTAGCGATGTCAAAGACACCTAGAGAGAAAAAGTAGTGAAGTACATCTAGATTAAACCAATATTGGTTTTTATTAGCTGCAGCAGATATCTTGAAAGCAGGGTGGCCGGCAGCCAACAAAATGTGATGTCGTCATCCAAGCAAACAGTACAGTATTGTGGTGCAAATGTATTCATTAGTTAGTCGGCACCCTATCATCCTCTAACCATGCAAAAAGATGCAAGGACTGATGCATATTGTGCAGTGAATTGTTGGAGATCAAAACTCATAGATATCAGTCCATACCTATTCTGCACTCATGGTTATGCAATTATGAAAACGTGAGCGTGTGTTTTGGTCTGTCATGAGTCATAAGATCTCATTTCAGAGTTCTAGTCATCTATGCATAAACATTTTAGATTCAAAACAATTTTGCAGTGTTTCTATGGAAACCCCTCAAGGCTGCAGGCTAGGACTAGATACATGGCATTCTCATGAGTCAATGATAAAGCACATCTTTCTGTGAAGGTTTACATGAACACTGAGGGTGGTCTGTTGTTTCTAAAGGACAAAACCCTGATGTGACAGTGATGTTCATGCGTGTCTTTGCTATGTTCTGCAGCAAATAGAGGATCACAGTGCGTCATTGTCATTTGGACCTGCAAGACATGTAGTCTGTCACAACATGTTTGATGGCATGAGCACTAAAGCTTTAGCTAGCACACTTGGTTGTGTTCCAGGGCCAAGTAAACTTGAGATGTTTTCAGATGAGGTCACTCAAAGCATGTTCACTACCCAAAGGGAATTGAAAGAAAAATCTTTGCGAATAAGTACAAACTGCAGTATATAAATCTATAAATAATATGGGTGATTCTCACGAAACCATTGAAACACCACGGCACTAATGATTTTAGCTTTAAAATGTGTAATATAGTAACATTAAAAAGCATCAGAATTAACACAATACTGTGTTCTACCTTGCACAATGTGTGATTTTAACATAAGAATTTATAATTGGAAATTTTATCTAATTTTCTGCTGAAATTCTCATTACCGCAATGTGTCCAGCTGTGTTTGAACATGCGTTATGTTGTAATTTAATCAAATTAACACAAAAATATTAAGAAAAAAAATAAATGGATGTTTTGCTAGACTACTTTAGATGACAGAAAAAATATTTACTGAATATTCATGTATAATAATAATGAAGAAAAATTAGGACATTTAGGAAAGGCCTGATGTTCTCATCCTCCGCAACACTTTTTGAGAACAGTTTAAGCACACATACAGAATTTTAATAAAGTTTGATTTTGAGTGACCAAGCACATGGACCAGTTACTTCAAGATGGCTACCAGGTAAGATCATTTTTTTTTTACAGTTAATTTGAAATATTGTCTTGTCAGAATGCTTACACGACATTTTGATTATCATTACCGCAACAGATGCTTATTAAATGTTAATTTAATTAATAGAAGCATAATACTTTGATTTTAAATGCATGTGCAGAATCTCCAAATTATGTTCTTTCGGGTTTGTCATGTCATTTTGAAAATATGTCAGTGTTGATGTTTTCTAACTGTTGCGGTAATGAGATGTTTTAGGACTAATTTTTTAAATTATGTTACAAAAAGTGTTAAGTGATAAGTAAAAGTTTTTAAATTAATGTTCCCATTTACTCCAGACTTTGTTTTTCAATGTCTGGTGGGAAAAAAGTAAATTTAAGCAATTTTTACATTTTCATGCTTGACATTTTTAAAACCAAGTTTTCGTGAGAATCACCCATATAAAGTGACGTACAGTACACAAAGTACACATTTTTTATCATGATGTGTGTTCCCTAGTAGGATTTTCCTCCATCTAGTGGTGAAATTGTATTTTGCATTCAAACGAATAGTGCTCTCTAGCGCCTCGCTTTTACGTGTTGCAACTACGGTAGCCGTTATGTACGCACTGATCTCCTTGTCCGTTTCAGCTGGTTCATGTTTCCTAAACGAAAATGCGTTGCGGTAGGCTAGTCCTTTTTGTCTCTCTCTTATTCGCTAAGAAAAACCTTTGCGAATAAGTACAAACTGCAGTATATAAATTCAGCATTTTTGTCAAATCAACATATAGTTTTATGTTACTTTAACTTACCGAATTAAGCAATTATTCAATTACAACACACACACACGCACACACATAACGTTTTAATGTTTCACGTGTAAAAAAAGCAGTATTTTTCACACAATTTACTTTTCTTTATAGCGCTGTTTTCACTTTCCTAAAACTGGCTGATGTCTTCGTTCTTTCTTCAGAAATACGTAATGACTCCTGATTGTGTAGCTTGTTTAGTGTGTTGTAATTTGACAGCAGCTTCGCTTAGCAGAGCGACATAAAATAAAATATGGCCCCTTTTAAGTAGAGTTGTTCCGAATTCGATACCAGTATTGGAAATGCGGCCGATACCACAAAAAAATTCTGGCATCAGAAATCGGCGGGTACTGAACCCATGTACCGATCCGATACTATTTTCTTAATAAACCTAATTATGCCTGTTTTAGCTAACACTAAAGCTAACGCTGCAAAACAAAACTAATTTCTTCTTCGCTGCTCTGAATGCAAACATGTTATAGTATATTATACAGATACACACCCCGGTATCGGTACTCGGTATTGGCCGATACCCTGAGCCCAGGTATCAGAATCGGTATCGGGAAGAGAAAAATGGTATCGGAACATCTCTACTTATAAGCACATCAGAATTTTTACCGTGCAGTATGCCACACTTTTGCAATAATATCTTATCCCTCTTGTCGTGAAAACACACACTTTCTCCATTTCTTTTCTTCATGTTTAAAACAAAGGATGCTTGGATAACTTCTGGGATTGGGTTGGATAACTGGGGCTTCAGAGCAGACCAAGCATGCAGTACCCTAAGCATCTGCCCGAGACCATTCATTTGACAAAATGGCAATGTTTCAGCTGTCCTGATTTTCCAATGTTGGGTCCGCCAGGGTCTGCTCTTAAACATGCTGCGAAAAATATTTGATTGTACAATTTTACGTCTTTTTGGTCTTGTTAAATTCCCACAGCGGGGATTCATACAGTGTTTAAAATCGTAAGTTCTGGGTAAGTCATCAACCAGTTAACAGTGTTTTACCACAGAAATCAGTTTAATGACATTGTAACAGTGGAACTGCACTGTTAGCAGTTTCACACGGCCATTACTGATACATACAGTACAATCTGTTTGTTCGCAAGGTTCAAACCCATGACCTTTTGCGCTGCTAGAAAAGAGAGAGGGTAAAAACTATATTTATGGTTGAATTTAGATATTTACAAATATATGCAACTCTTATACCGGACAAAAGCTCTCAGGAGGACAAAAGTATTACAGATCAACCCAAAAGCAACAGGGGATGTCCATTGGGGAAATGCTTATGGCGGAATTATAACATAAATAAAATATTTATAGGGTGGATGCTACAGACTTTAAGTACCGTATGTTTGGTCAGCGCTAAGTCAGCTGTCTAGGGAACTATCATTAGTGCTCTTAATAACAGCTGCTTGACGCATTTCCAGATATCTCCATGTGTCAGCCATGAATTTCAGTTTTGGGGAGACAAGAGCACAGCGGAAGATGAAGAGGCAAGAGTCCAAACCGCATAGAGACTGACTGAGAGACAGAAAGAATGACTCGAACGCGTGACGGATAACATGCTGTACACGCATTGACGTTTCAATATAAACCAGATGAATCCAGAGACAGTGACAGAATTACATTTCACATTCATACTGAACTTTACATTCACGCAGTATGTGTCATTTGTCTGTACGGTTACTGAGTGGATGACTTCTGACTGGGTGCTGCTATCCTGTTTTTCCTACAAAAATAATCCAAAAGAAATATGGACGGAGTGTAATAACAATATCTTATAGTCAGCATTTTAGTAAAAAAAACATAATGTGTAAGCCAAAATATTTCTGTTTATTAGTAGACATTAATACATTAGTATAATAAATGAAGTTGCTATAACTTAAAGGCGGAGTGCACAATGTTTGAAAGCCAATGTTGATATTTGAAATCACCTAAACAAACACGCCCCTACCCCAATAGAATCTGGACCTTCTTTTAAAAGACCCGCCCCACACATACGCAACCCGGCAAGGATGTCGGTTAGTAGACACGCTCCTTACTGCTGATTGGCTGTAAGTGTGTTTTGTTAGTCGGCCCGTCTCCTTTTCCAAAGCGTTTTTCAAACATTGTGCACTCCGCCTTTAAATTGTGTTCAGTAAAAAAATGTAAGAAAGTTTTGGTATAAACTTAAACTCTTCTTCCATAAAACATTTCAAATCTATCTGGCAACAGTGGCTGTTTGGCAAGTTTTGATTTTGCTGACTAAGGCATATTTCCGTCTTGGCAACTTATCTTGGTCCAGGAAAAACAATCCTGTCAAACAAATGAAACCAATCTTTACATCTGATCTAACTCTAATCAAAGCTCTTAAACTAGAAGGAAATAATAGATAGACAAGGAAGCTTGCAAACAAGTCCCTTTCAAAATTTCCTTTTAGACAATCTTACATTTACATCTATTCATCTGGCAGATGCTTTCATCAAAAGTGACGTACAGTGCATTACAAAGTACACATTTTTTATCATAATGTGTGTTCCCTGGGTTCGAACTCATGATCTTTTGCGCTGCTAATGCAATGCTCTATCACTAAGCTATAAAAATTATTTTGTTAAGAGATAAAATGTGCACTTAGAACTGAACACTATTGTTTTAGAGCAAATTAGGGCTGTACGATTTGGGTAATTTTTCCCATTGCGGTTATTGATGCTAATATTGCGATGTGCGATTATACTAAATGGTATCATGAGTCAACTTAATGGGTTTTTAAGGAAAATACACAAACAGTTCAGTGATAATTCTAAAATGTGTATTTGTAAAACTAGAAATTTTTCGTATTGCCACGTGATGTAGCAACTGCTCAGTGTCAGTAATCCTAAATCCAAAATACCGCCATACAACAGACGTAGAGTTTTTTTTTAGCTACCAGATCACTGTCAACCTCCTCTGCATCCATCTTCGCTCTGGTATAAGTGACGACGCACACCACACACGTGCATGCCACACGTGCACTGCCTTTTTTGTTCGTTTTTCTTTCTTTTTTTAAACAGCAAGGAAAATCATCAAACTGTTATCAGAAAGTTTGTGTTAACAAGTCCACACATTTATTTATTTAATATAATTGCAACATTTTGCTGTCATATAATCGCGCATGCTGACATCGCGATTGCGATGCGATTAATTGTGCAGCACTAGAGCAAATGCATAAACAATAATATTAAGAAAAAATACATAGAAAACATTGAGATGTATTTTTGAACACTGTTAAATGTGCAGCATTTTTGTTACTTTAACTTAATGAATTAAGTTAAACAATTTCAACTTGTTTTTATAAGTTATGTCAACTTATCACAGGTCGAAATTTAAAATAATACGTTGATTTGACTTGCAAAACCAAGTTGTTTTACCTTTTTTACTGTGAAGAGCTCAGATGCAAAAGGCGCTTAATCTCACCTTCATCAATTATCCGATATGCTCTTGGCACGCATTATTTGTTCGAATACTTTTACTTCAAATCTCCTTAATCCCGAGGCCGACCTTAGGCCATTTACAAATACAGAATTGTTGGGAGAATCCATTAACGGCCACAATGTTTTTTCTGCAAAGAAGAATTGGATGAACCTGTGTACATGGGCCTGCAAGAGTTTTTAACCAGTTAAATGGGGTTAAATGTGGACATTTTAGGAATATTTGAGCTTTTACATTCATTAATAATTATCAGGAATAAGTGAAGAGTTACTGAATACTTTTGAAATGACTAAAGGGACATTTGTGAAAGTAAGGCATTTCAATTACTGACGATTAACCTTTTCATTGCCATTAAAATGACATAACCTAAACATAAGAGCATGTACATTTGCATGAAAACATGTCAGATGCACAGGTTTTGTATCTTCTAGCTCTAACAGCAAACAACAGTAAATGAAACCATGCGGGAAACCATATACACTTAACAGCAAAAACATCAACTTTAGCAGCAAATAGCTAGAGGAAATGTTTGGATCAATAATGTTAATCAAACACACAGCTCTTTGCAGGTAGTGAAAAAACATAATAGGTGCTACTATTTGCAGACACAGATTACAAGGGGACAACATTATGGGTCAGATTTTTAGCCATAAAACTCCTGCTACGGTGTACTTATCTTATGACATCGCAAAGCAAAGCTGTGGTTTCTGAAACAAAACACTGATCCATCAGTTTTAATTCCCCAATTCTTAAATCTTCTGCTGCATAAGCATATACAAGTAGTGTAGCGAAACAACAAATATGTAGAAAGCAGACTAAAGTATTGCTTAGCACTGTCTGACAAAGATGCTGGCCCGCCTATGACCCCATGACCACATGACGCCAAAGCATCAAATCCACAGATAAATCTTTGTAAGTAATGATGGAGATTGCATTAAGCTTAACAGGAATTTAATATTGCACTCAGAATATCAACAAATATGTCAAGAAAAAAAATGTCTACTCATATTAAAAAGCTCTAAGGTCAGAGAACCATGTTTTAGTTTATCACTGAAATCTCAGCACCGTGTCAGAGATATGACTGCATGCAATTGCAGTTAATCTTTATTGTAATAATGATTCATTTGCAGCCAAAACCAACTAGGCCTATGATCAATAATGCTACATTTCAGATTTAAAGGGGACATACCATGAAAATCTTTTTCCACGTTTAAAGGCTCTCTAAGCGAATAATGTGCGACGTCACTTCCTGTTGATGTTTGAACTGTTTTCAAACAAACGAAGCGTAGCTAACGCCTCCCCCTCCCTCTCCCGTCTGTGCTTTCATGAACGCGCCCAACCCCCACCCCCAAATCCTTCTTGTCGTTTATTGGCTGGAACACTTTGTTATGTTTTGTTGTGCTAGGTTTGGCCACTATGTTGATATTGCCGTTTGTCGAGCCTGAGCTGTCTACAGAGATCGCGTTTTTTTACAGTTTGATCAGCGGACAGGCAGATAGTGAGAAGATTTTTGAGGTATGTAACAAAAATGTTTTATGGTCTAAAACGCGTCAATTTGCTTAGAGCTCCTTTAAGTGCTATAAATCGGTCCCCACCGGTGCTTTCATCAACCTAGAAAATGTGAACAAGTTCAACCCAGTGACTTAGTTTTGGTAAACCATTTTACACAAGCATGTAAAAAATAGGTCATTAAAATTATGCTCCTCTTGTGATGTCAGAAGGGGATAATACCACCCCTTAATCTGCACTATAAAGCCAGACCATTGCCATTTAGTGCAGAGATCAACTCATTTGCATTTAAAAGGACACACCCAAAATGGCACATTTTTGCTCACACCTACAAAATGGCAATTTGATCATGCTATAAATATAATTAATTATCTATATGATATTTTGAGCTAAAACCTCACATACGTACTCTAGGGAGACACAAATATTTATTTGACATCTTAAAAAATGTAAAATGTCCCGTTTAAAACAGCATGTTTCATCTTCAACACAGTTTCAGAATGCCACAAAAACTACATGACAACTATGTTTGAGTTTGTAGCCATGAAAGTGGCTATGAGGTTATTTTCCATGTTGTAACACGGCAAAATTTCATGTTTGGGGTCTGGGATTTGTTCAAAACCCTAACCTTTACATGCAGTAAAAATGATGATGACTGCAATAGCTAAGGTTAAAAAGCCTCTGAATTAAATTATGTATTAGTTTAATTCACACACAATCTGTGATGTCATTAGCAGTTTTGAGACTGCCACACTGTACAATTGACTCTTGTGCGGGGAAAAAATCTGCACAATCATACACTGTCAGAGAAAACAGTCAGAAATGGTCCCAAGCTGTCACTGGGGCAGTATCCTTTAGAAAGGTCCTAACAGCTTATGTATAATTTCATATAACCCATTAGAACTGCCCATTCTCTCCACATTTCTAAAAAACAAGTTTAGGACCTTTGCGTTTCAAAAACTGTTAATAATACAAACAGCGGTTGATGCGTTAAACTATAAGAAGATAAAATCAGATTCAAATTCCCTTACATATTCAATGCTGCTAAAATCATGGTCCAGTAAAACTGAACCCTTCTCAAAAAGCCAACATATTTCAAACCTTTAAATAAAGGAAGTGTATGAAAATAACTTGTGGTAAAAGCACAAGGATTAATATACAGATAATGCCAGTAGTACATTTTCCAGAGTGAAAATAAGACCCAGTGACCCACTCCCAAACGCACCATCAAATTAAGACCTGACCCTTAGGGGATGACCTACAGCACAACCTTCATAATTTCTCATCCAAGACGACAAATTGAATTGGATTTTACTGCTACAATAAAATCCATGGCCTGGTCAGCATGGACCACACTGTAAAATAAAGTCCTTCTGTTTCAAAGAAAAAAACATTGCTCTTAATATAATTTCAAACTCGCCACTTTTTAAAGCCAACGGTTTCTAAAGTAAAAACCCAGACATATCCAATGATGTCATAATTAAATTCATTCAGTCCACCATCACACGTTTCATGTTATAAATCACTCTAAGCAGGTAAGAACAGCTTGTTTTCCAAAACCTTCGATGTTACTGTAACTACAATGAATCATTCAGAAAGATTACCTCACTTCTTTCAGCATGTATTATTATTATGATTCACTAGTTTCACACAATCTGTGTTTAGGAGATGCCTTTAGTGTGCCGTAGGACCGGACAAGGAGTCTCCTTCCTGGGCTTCAACAATGTATACTTTCATTGTGTCTTGATTTAAAAGATATAAGGGATTACTTCACACAGGCAGACAACATCTTGATAAAGGATCCACATAATAGATCATCTCATGATCTTACCATTCTGGTTATTCTTCAAAACACAACACAACGGTTGTTTTTTTCCATTGATCTTTGTGTGCCACGGGGAACAACAGTAAACTATGCAACTGCTGTGTTCCTAACTCTGGAGAGCCACCAATGTGAGCAAAAATGTGCCTTCAATGATGGCCTGGGTGATTCTCACGAAACCATTGAAACACCACGGCACTAATGATTTTAGCTTTAAAATGTGTAATATAGTAACATTAAAAAGCATCAGAATTAACACAATACTGTGTTCTACCTTGCACAATGTGTGATTTCAACATAAGAATTTATAATTGGAAATTTTATCTCATTTTCTGCTGAAATTCTCATTACCGCAATGTGTCCGGCTGTGTTTGAACATGCGTTATGTTGTAATTTAATCAAATTAACACAAAAATATTAAGAAAAAAAATAAATGGATGTTTTGCTAGACTACTTTAGATGACAGAAAAAATATTTACTGAATATTCATGTATAATAATAATGAAGAAAATTTAGGAAAATGATGTGTCCATGCCTGATGTTCTCATCCTCCGCAACACTTTTTGAGAACAGTTTAAGCACACATACAGAATTTTAATAAAGTTTGATTTTGAGTGACCAAGCACATGGACCAGTTACTTCAAGATGGCTACCAGGTAAGATCATTTTTTTACAGTTAATTTGAAATATTGTCTTGTCAGAATGCTTACACGATATTTTGATTATCATTACCGCAACAGATGCTTATTAAATGTTAATTTAATTAATAGAAGCATAATACTTTGATTTTAAATGCATGTGCAGAATCTCCAAATTATGTTCTTTCAGGTTTGTCATGTCATTTTGAAAATATGTCAGTGTTGATGTTTTCTGACTGTTGCGGTAATGAGATTTTTTAGGACAAATTTTTTAAATTATGTTACAAAAAGTGTTAAATGATAAGTAAAAGTTTTTAAATTAATGTTCCCATGTACTCCAGACTTTGTTTTTCAATGTCTAGTGGGAAAAAAAGTAAATTTAAGCAATTTTTACATTTTCATGCTTAACATTTTTAAAACCAAGTTTTCGTGAGAATCACCCGCCTATACAGAGTACTACATGTGATCCTGTATGAGAAAACCCAGCAACAGTAAAGTCATTTTTTTGTGATTTTGTCATTTCACGGAATTGATCTCTTTAATATTGACTGAGTAAGGTCACTTCAATGATTGAAATCAATGTGAAATCAATGACTAGTGTCAAACTTTGATGCTCCTAATCTCAAAATTAGATTATAAGACTTCAGCCTAGATTAGAAGCCTGGACACCGCAGTAAAAAATACTATGTGATTGACACCATTAAATGGGACATTTCACAAGACTTTTTAAAGATGTAAAATAAATGTTTGGTGTCCCCAGAGTAAATATGTGAAGTTTTAGGTCAAAATAACAAATACATAATTTATTATAACTTGTTGCCACTTTGTAGGTGTGAGCAAAAGGTGTGTGCCGTTTTTGGGTGTGTCCTTTAAAATGCAAATGAGCTGATGATATGCAAACACTGATCGCCATAATGGTGTTTTGGTGAAATTGAAACTCAATTGTGCTGTCAATTATTTTTGCTCTCTCTCTCGCTCTCTCTCTGCACTAAACGGCAGTGCTGTGGATAGTGCAGATTAAGGGGTGGCATTATCCCCTTCTGACATCACAAGGGGAGCCTAATTGCAATTACCTATTTTTTCACATGCTTGCAGAAAATGGTTTACTAAAACTAAGTTACTGGGTTGATCTTTTTAACATTTTCTAGGTTGATAGAAGCACTGTGACCCAATTATAGCATTTAAACATGCGTCAGATTTTCATGAAATTTCCTCTTTAAGTCAATCTAGCTCATATAGTAAACTAACTGATTCACTAAGAAGGAGCAAACCCACACCTAACAACATCAACAGCAGCAGCTAACAGACATACTCTTGTCTAGAAAGATAGCGCAATCTAATCTTTGATGCCATTTGCAGACAGAAGAATTTACACTAATCTGCCTGCATGTTGCACTAATCTTCAAAATCTGTTCTTCGAGACAAAGCACAACAGCATCCCAAAAAAATGAGTAATCCATTGGAATGAAGCACATATTGCCCAACATTAATTTATTGTGAGTAACGTTGGTATTTCAGTGACCATTGGCGTGACTGTGAAGTGAATTTGAAATAATCGCTAGAGGTATTAAATCATGCAGGATACATTATGGATGGAGCGTGTAATTTCTGTATTTCCAAACAGGTTTCCAGAACACTCCCACGGTCTTGGCCGGATGGTCCCACCACCCTCACGGTACTGGTTAAGCCCATGTTTTCTGTTTTTGGCCAAACAACCAGAGCAATGATCGCATACACCATAGAGTTTAAACTTTTCAAAATACTTAACCTAACAATGGCTTACTGGTAACACTTTACAATAGGTTGTTTTTGTGATGCATTAACATAAACTAACAATGAGCAGCAGCATAGTTCTTCAGAATTTATTCATCTTTTTATTTAGTTTTTTTTTTTTTGGCCAGTTTTTGCTTTTATTTAACAGTGAGTTTTTAGGATAGGACAGGAAAGTACAGGGAGGAGAGAGGGGTATGGGATCGGCAAATGACCACGAGCAGGGAATCGAACTCGGGTCGGCGAATGTGCGAAAGCACCACATGTCGGAGCGCTGCCCACTGCACCATCAGCTCTGACTTATTAATCTTTGTTAATGTTAGTTCATTGTGCATTATCTAATGTTAAAGTTTTAATTTAAAAAATGTATTAAAGGTCACATAACACACAGTGTTTCTGCTTATCTCATGTAAGTCTTTGTAGAGTAGTATCACTTCCTTCATATCTCCAAAGAGTCTTTAGTTTTATCAGATTTATAAAAGACAGATCAGCTGTACTGATTCTTTCCGGAAAAACCAGAGCTCCTGGAGGTGTACCGCGAGTGGAGCGAGTCACAAGCAAGAAATACACACAAAATTTCTTATTTATTTACAGTAAATAAAATTAATTGTTTTTATTACCTTAGAATTAGTGCTGCACAATAAATCGCATCGCAATCGCGATGTCAGCCTGTGCGATTATATGACAGCAAAATGTTGCAATTATATTAAATAAATAAATGTGTATACTTGTTAACACAAACTTTCTGATAACAGTTTGATGATTTTCCTTGCTGTTTAAAAAAAGAAAGAAAAACGAACAAAAAAGGCAGTGCATGTGTGGCATGCACGTGTGTGGTGTGCGTCGTCACTTATACCAGAGCGAAGATGGATGCAGAGGTGGTTGACAGTGATCTGGTAGCTAAAAAAACCCTCTATGTCTGTTGTATGGCGGTATTTTGGATTTAGGATTACTGACACTGAGCAGTTGCTTCATCACGTGGCAATACGAAAATATTTCTAGTTTTACAAATACACATTTTAGCTAAACTGTGTGTGGATTTTCCTTAAAACCCATCAAGTTGACTCATGATACCATTTAGTATAATCGCAATCGCACATCGCAATATTAGCATCAATAACCGCAATGGGAAAAATTACCCAAATCGTGCAGCCCTACTTAGAATGAGACGTTTTTATCTACATACAGTTGTGTTCAAAATTATTCAACCCCAACTTAAATTGATTGTTTTGGCCGGTTTGACATTGATTTTGATCATTCAGTCATCCTGCTTACAATTACATCAAAGAGGCATGTGTAGGTCAGACAAATATAACATAACATTTATAATGAAATAACCACAAATGTCTTTTCTGTGCTCACATCATTTTCAGTTTTATTCAACCCCCAAGTGACATTCAATCTTAGTACTTAGTACAACATCCTTTTACAGTTAAAACAGCTTTTAAACGTGAAGCATAGCTTGACACAAGTGTCTTGCAGCGATCTACGGGTATCTTCGCCCATTCATCATGGGCAAAAGCCTCCAGTTCAGTCACATTCTTAGGCTTGCGCACTGCAACTGCTTTCTTTAAGTCCCACCAGAGGTTCTCAATCGGATTTAAGTCTGGTGACTGCGATGGCCACTTCAAAATGTTCCAGCCTTTTTTCTGCAACCATGCTCTAGTGGATTTGGAGGTATGCTTGGGATCATTGTCCTGTTGAAAGGTCCAACGTCTCCCAAGCCTCAGGTTTGTGACGGACTGCAACACATTGTCATCCAATATCTCCTGGTACTGAAGAGAATTCATGGTACCTTGCACACGCTGAAGTTTCCCTGTACCTGCAGAAGCAAAACAGCCCCAAAGCATGATTGACCCCCCACCATGCTTCACAGTAGGCAAGGTGTTCTTTTCTTCATAGGCCTTGTTTTTCCTCCTCCAAACATAGCGTTGATCCATGGGCCCAAACAGTTCTAATTTTCCACAGAACACTATCCCAAAACTTCTGTGGTTTGTCCACATGGCTTTTGGCATACTGCAGTCGACTCTTCTTATTCTTTGGAGACAGCAAGGGGGTGCGCCTGGGAGTTCTGGCATGGAGGCCTTCAGTACGCAGGGTGCGCCGTATTGTCTGAGCAGAAACTTCAGTACCCACATCTGACAAATCTTTTCTCAGTTCCTCACCAGTCACACGGGGACTTTTTTCCACTCTACGCTTCAGATAGCGCACAGCAGTCGCAGTTAGCATTTTTTTTCTGCCACGACCAGGAAGCGTTTCAACAGTGCCCTTTGCCTTGAATTTGCGAATTATGCTTCCTATGGTGTCTCTTGGTATGTTTAACATCTTTGCAATCTTCTTATAGCCATTGCCCTTCCTGTGAAGATTAATCACCTCTTCTCTTGTCTTCCTGGACCATTCTTTTGACTTCACCATGTTTGTAACCACACCAGTAAATGTTTAGAAGGAGTTAAGTATCACAGTCATTTTAAAGCTGCCTAATTGGTGCTTATTAGGCTTTATTGCTGTTCCCTGACATCCATAGGTGTTTTCAATACCTGATTGAAAACACTTCAATGAACCTCTGTTCTTCAGAGTGGTAGTTCTTTAAGGGGTTGAATAATTGTGTCAATGAAGAATTCACAAAAGAAACATTTACTACTATATTACAAAACCAATTGATGTCATTTTAGTTGCATATGGTTCTTTAAGAAGTCATTGTAGGATTTCATTTTGAATACAATTACAAATGTACACTAAATTCCCTAAAACCCTTAACAGCATTGGGGGGTTGAATAATTTTGAACACAACTGTACACCACGGGTCCCCTTACATGAAAGTGGCTGTCATGTTTCAACAGTAGCCCCACACGGACAAACTTCTTTACAGAGCACGTTTCGTCCCTACGTTGTCTCAGAAGACCACATGTTTGTCATGTGGTGGCTATTATATGCGTTTTAAAATTGAGGGGTGAGCTTGAGCTGTTGGTTGCAATTCGCAATCTCGCTAAAATTTAACCACATTTAACTGTGTTAATAAGTCAGAATGGATGAAATACCGTTAGACCCTTTTAATAAATGCTGAAATTAACATGAACTAAGATTAATAAATGCTGAATTATTGTTCCATTGTAAGTTTATGTTAGCTAATGTTAGCTAATGTATCAATATGGATATAACAAGATTGAGCACTCCTATTACTATATTGGACAAACATCAACCCTCAATGGCCCTGTCCCAAATGGCACACTCTGGACTTCCTCACTTTGATAACATCATATAGTGCAGGCCTTGGGGACCCTTGACATGAGTCCACGAGGACGCATCGGGGTCGTCTTTTGGGACAGACTCGAGCGACATGCCGGAAATAGGAAGATAAGTTGCCCATCGGTGTGAACTCCTCCCATCCATTGTCTTATTGCTCTTTCGCAAGGACTTCTGGGTTGGTAAAGTGCACAAAGCCTGCAGCAGTGCGGGCTTCGCTAAAGACCGCATCAAGGGTGCTAATGAGCACACTTTGGAGCGTAAAAAAACAGATGGGACACCCTACGGACTCGTAGACTAAGCGAGCACGCGCATTTTAAGGCCACAAGACCGAAAGTCCACATGAAGTGCGCCATTTGAGACAGGGCCAATATGGCCGCTCTGTTCAATGGAAGTCACATCTTCCAGTTAAAAGAATCAATCATCAATCAATAAAGACTCTGGGGGAGGGGTTTAATATTGAGGCGTGTGAGACACTTGTGCTGCATGCGAAACCGCCTACTTCCATATTATATATTAGGCGAAAAGCAGTAGGCGAGGCGAGTAGTATGTCTGAATACGTAGTATTCCAAAAACAGTATGCGAAAAGTACCCGGATGACCTACTTCCGGTTAGATTTCGAAGCGTGCATACAATGGACACTTCACTATCCCATGATGCCCAAGGAGCGGAGTTATGCGACGAAGAAGAAAGGCGAAAGCAGAGATGCGGCCGTTTTCCCGCTGGTATGACATGACGTGATGATGACGTATGTCACGTGATGTATCAACATGGCGGATGTAGTATGTCCGAATCGCATTCATACTACTAGGATTCATACTATACAGTACCTACTGTTTTAACAGTCAGTAAGTAAGTACTTCATCTCATTCAGTACCTACTTAACAAATGTAAGCTTTGACATTTCTTATTAAGATAAGACATGAATTCTAGTTAATAAACTGTTATTTCATTACAACTTAAGCTTGAATGCATGATAAAAAAAAATCATTTTGCTAACTACCACAAAATATTTCACCCAGCAGAACAGATTAACTCAATTTCTTGTGCTGCTTTGAAGTTCAATGGCAGTGCCATTTTTTTGACATGAAAGCGGACGTCCTGGTATTCCCAGCATGTTCTCGAAGCCACTGTGGGACAATTTCTCCTAAGAAAAACAGCTGTAATTCCACTACAAGCCTTATTGTGAGTCTTCTTCCTCCTGGATTTAATTCATGGGAAACATTTGGGTCTGACAGTCTGTGAAAAGCTGAATGTTGGCTTGTCAAATAAATCTAAGTGGAATCACTTTATGCAAACAAAATATATGCGGTAACTTTGAAATCATTTCGTTTCTATGCAAATGCATGTTCGGATAGTAGGACTGATTAAAATATGAATAAATTGGGATGTGTCCAACAGCATTTCCAACAGTGTTTGTTTGCTTGCTTTCTGTTGTGATCACCTACTTCCTAATTCTCTCTAAAGCTCTTTTTGTATGAAGACAGGAATGAGATTCAGGTTTTAATCCAGGCCAAACAATTGACCAAATGCAAACATACCTGCTTTAATTCCTGTCCTATTGGGGGATTACTGGGCTTCTGACATGATTTTTACTTCCTTTGGAGATTATGCTCAAATATTACAATCCAGAATGTAATCACGATTCAATCCACTGAGCACTTTTTCAAACATGAGGGAATCAGATCAGGTTAACAGTGACCTATTCTGTCTTGACCTCACGACAGTGTTATGTGATTTAATACATTGCATCAACATTAGCAAATCATTGGGATACATCAAATGCATTTGTATTTATGTTATTAGGTAGACGCAGTCCACTCCTACAAAACATATGCAGACTCAGAGAGAGGTAGCCATCTACCTCTGATCCAAAAAGCCTGTTGCCATGGCACCCAGTCCTGATGAATCCACAGCAAATGAATTGCCTTACATTTGAAAGCAGAGAATATATTCATTATTCACAATCACTGATGCTGAAGAGAATGAATTACAGCCTGTTGTCATGAGGTTGAATGATTACCAAAGCAGGTGTATTGATTCAGAGTTTAGATTTAATAAAATGCCCATTGAAATATAGGCCTATAGATTTTCGAGCAGTGTTGGGTGTAATGGATTATTAAGTAACTAATTACTGCAAATAAATTTATTTTCTCCCAAAGAATGTAAAGTAGGAGATTAAGGGCCATTCACATTATAAAGATAACTAAAACGTTAACTATAATGATAACTAAATTAGCGTCCACATTACCGTACGATAACTATATATTAATGCTAATTTGCTCACATGCGCGGCACTTGCGCAAATCACTTGCCTTTCATGGCATTAACTAATATTGCATATTTCTTGTAACAAAAACTTTTGCAATTATTTACGTCACTGAATGTGTAAATATTCTGTTCTTGTTGAATTTACACAGTGGGTAACCAGCAGATGTCTTCAACATGCTGCGTTCACAGTAACTCTAGACAGTGAATCTAGTTTGTGTAATCTAATATTTTATCTAATAAAAGGATTATTAGGAACACCTGTTCAATTTCTCATTAATGCAATTATCTAATCAACCAATCACATGGCAGTTCAATGCATTTAGGGGTGTAGTCCTGGTCAAGACAATCTCCTGAACTCCAAACTGAATGTCAGAATGGGAAAGAAAGGTGATTTACGCAAATTTTGAGTGTAGCATGATTGTTGGTGCCAGACGGGCCGGTTTGAGTATTTCACAATCTGCTCAGTTACTGGGATTTTCACGCACAACCATTTCTAGGGTTTACAAAGAATGGTGTGAAAATGGGAAAACATCCAGTATGCGGCAGTCCTGTGCGCGAAAATGCCTTGTTGATGCTAGATGTCAGAAGAGAATGAGCCGACACATTCAAGCTGAAAGAAGAGCAACTTTGACTGAAATAACCACTCGTTACAACCGAGGTATGCAGCAAAGCATTTGTGAAGCCACAACACGCACAACCTTGAGGCGGATGGGCTACAACAGCAGTACCACTCATCTCTACTACAAATAGGAAAAAGAGGCTACAATTTGCACGAGCTCACCAAAATTGGACAGTTGAAGACTGGAAAAATGTTGCCTGGTCTGATGAGTCTCGATTTCTGTTAAGACATTCAGATGGTAGAATCAGAATTTGACATAAACAGAATGAGAACATGGATCCATTGTTACCACTGTGCAGGTTGGTGGTGGTGGTGTAATGGTGTGGGGGATGTTTTCTTGGCACACTTTAGGCCCCTTAGTGCCAATTGGGCATCGTTTAAATGCCACGGCCTACCTGAGCATTGTTTCTGACCATGTCCATCCCTTTATGACCACCATGTACACATCCTCTGATGGCTACTTTCAGCAAGATAATGCACCATGTCACAAAGCTCGAATTATTTCAAATTGGTTTCTTGAACATGATAATGATTTCACTGTACTAAAATGGTCCACACAGTCACCAGATCTCAACCCAATAGAGCATCTTTGGGATGTGGTGGAACGGGAGCTTCGTGCCCTGGATGTGCACACCAAAAATCTCCAACTGCAAGATGCTATCCTATCAATATGGGCCAACATTTCTAAAGAATGCTTTCAGCACCTTGTTGAATCAATGCCACGTAGAATTAAGGCAGTTCTGAAGCCGAAAGGGGGTCAAAGAGAGTATTAGTATGGTGTTCCTAATAATCCTTTAGGTGAGTGCATACCTCCAATGGGGTTATCGATTTATTAACTCTTTCCCTGCCAGTGTTTTTTTTTAAAGTTGCCAGCCAGCGCCAGCATTTTTCACAAAAGTTTAATGCCTTCCAGAAAATGTTTTTCTTAAAATATATAAACATACAATATATCAAATGAAAGAACAGACCCTCTGCTTTAAAAAAAAGTTTCATCCTACCTTCATTTATCATCACTCAAATATGGGTATGTTTCTTCAAAACACCAAAATTTGAACAAAAATCTGAGATAATTGCATTTTTGTGAAGGACTTTTGATAGAGATCAGATTCAGAGCGATCCTCAAAACTTACAAGGACATACAGCTGTTTGCCCGAGGGCATTACTTCCGGGTTTTAGAAGTTGCGGAAGAGATAATAGCAGTATTGCGTAAAGCCGGAAATACTCCACATTGACTAGGAATCGTTTTCTCTTAATTGATGAGTTAACTCGTCAATTACAAGGAAATAGTTAATTGGCTTTTCACTAAAATAATGTAGTTTTCTTCTATTTCTATCTATGCATAAGTCGACATCCGTTAGGACAGAAATGCATTTGAATTTGGTGCTAGCAAGCAGATTGTGCTAAGGGACGTTTTCAACGTTATAGCAACACTCATATCATGTTCTCAGGTTCCCTAAACTATACATTCTTCTCATGCATTCCAGGCAGCCGATTAAGGAAGCCCATCCATTAGAAACACATGCTGTCTTTCAGGGTCATAACCCAATATCTGA